>NC_088643.1:57562649-57580149 GCF_964019385.1 Sycon ciliatum | reverse complement strand
GGTGCAGTCCTGTCACTCGAGTTGAACTCGAGTTGAACCTTGGTGTGAAAGTTGTCGCCTGCTGGCGCGGTGACCAGGTGATTTGGGCACCCAGGAGCACGTGACCGCTTGTTCAACCATGTTCGATTGGGAATAAAGGAGGAACGCTGCATCGCAGCCTTTTCGGACCAAAACCAGTCGACTCAGCGTCCAAAAGACTACAACATATGGGCCAATCGCGGGCATCCGTGCTTTTATAAGAACGAAATGGCGCTTTTAGTGACATTTTGCATACAAATCCCCATCTAGTAGGGCGCAGTCACCCAGTTTCGGTGGAAGTGCGCGAGTTCGATTGGGATTCAAGTAGGAAGGGAGCGTCGCAGCTTCCTCGGACCAAGACCATTCGACTCAGCACCCAGAAGACTACAACTGGTGAAAATTTGATTTTAGGGTATACTTCCCCTTTAATTTTCACGCTTGTTAGGTTTCTCACACTCAGTGCACCTCACACTAAAGTGACTTGCTTACTTGCATTTGCAAACCTTTCAGATGTTGTAGAATAAGAGTGTGTGTAGCAGTGAGTTTGCTCTCTCGCTGTAACATTTTAGATTCGTGGCGAAGAAGTGAAGAATTGTGTTTCCTACTACTACAGGACTTGTTACGTGGTGTGCGTGCGGGTTGAGATCACCGAGGGTTCTCACCAATTTTGCTGGTAGCAGAGGACGGTTTTGAGTCTAGTAGTGGTAGTGCAGTAGTATCAGAGCACAACAATGAGTGCGTCTGATCATGAGAGATCTCGTTGTAGCGGCGACTTGCCGGAGCATCCCGCGCACGCGGAGGGAGCGAAGACCACGGTGGAAACCAGCTGCAGCGGATCGACGTCCGAGCCACTGGAGACAAGCGTACACTCCGGGTCGGGTGAAGGCGTTGATAGCGCAGACCACCATTCCGCCGAGGAGGAAGATGTGGAGATCGAAGACGACATCCAGGATGTCACAGTTCTGAAAGCCATGAAGATAGGGCAGAAGAGTGAATTTACCAAGCTTCGCAGACGAGCGCTAGTAGTAGTACTGACGAAGGACATGGACAGTAGCGAGCTTGAGAAGGAGACAAGTCGGCTTAGCGAATCGTACGACCGGGCAATGAGCACCATAGGCGACTTGCTCGGACATTACACATTTACAGTAGTCGTAATGACACTAAGAACCGTTCGAAGACGTTTAGCGAAATGGAGGTGTTGGAGGAACAATTCTCTAACGCCATGGCCCAGCTGATTGAAGTCACACGAGACGCGGTGCATCGGGAAGTAATTCGTGGCGGTGCAGCAGCGCGGGACAGGCGCTATGGAAGCGCGTTTGAGGCGTATGAAGACAAGTAATTATTATTTGGTGCAGCAACGCTACAGCAAGCGGCGAGCGCTGATCCAGGATGCGAGCAGCAGGTGTTACAACGAGACACCCACAGCCCGGACGCTTGGCAAGGATCAACAGTGAACCATTTTGGCGGAGCGTTCCCTAGTTCGGCAGTGCGTGCAGACGCGGACTGCAACGATTCTCCTGTACCTGTGGCGGTGGAAACAAGCGTGACTATGACAGCTGAAGCGCCCTTGTGCAGCAGTCAGAGTAAGTGTGACGACTGTCAATGCCATGCAGTGATCAGGTGTCATTTCAGGTGCTGCTATGACTGGGTCTAGAGCGCCACCAGTGCAGGCAGGGCTGTCACATCACGATGAGCCTTTCCCTTGGCCCTCACAGAGTACAGTGCCACCTGCACCCCACACACAACAGAGTCAACCAGCACCCACTACTTTCATGCAAGGACAAGGGCTATCACAGTTGACTCTTCATGCACCTGCGCTTGCTTCCACAGCCAGCAGGGGATCCAGGAGTGGAATGCCAACTCACACTAGTAGTAGACCTGCACAGACAACCAGAGTGGGCACTGCTGGAGTTAGGCCATCTACTCCCAGGTATCAACCTTCATCATTACCAACGTATCCTGTTTCCAGTAGCAACACGACTTACCGCAATACTGGACAGTTGGCATCCGCTTATCCAACTGGTAATCCTCATCCTCAGTTCCGAGCACAGCACCACCAGTCAACAGGACAGGCCAGTGTGAGTCTGCCACCATTTTACCCAGCGACCAGCAGTCTTGTCAATGCACCTACATCGGCTGGACCGTGGACGCATCTCCAAAAGATCAGCATCCCAGTGTTCGATGGGAAGAAGCACAAATACGAGGCCTGGAACGCCGCGTTTGCTGCATGCGTGGATGCCGCACTGCTAGCACCGGAGACCAAAATGTTCCAACTCCGCCAGTACCTAGGCGGCGAGGCATTGGAGGCAATCGAGCGTTTCGGCTATTCAGCAGCAGCGTACAGTGGAGCGAAGGCCATGCTCGAGAGAAAGTACGGAGGCGAACGGCGTCGCATTGCTCTTCATGTCGAAGAACTGGATCACATTCAGTCAGTGAGAGCGAATCGCCCAAAAGAGCTGGAGAAGTTTGTCGACCTACTCTCGGTAGCAGTGATCAACCTCAAGGATGCTGGGCGGAGTGCAGAACTACAGCCTGGCACTTTATACAGCAAGCTCTTGAGGAAGTTCGACCAGCAGCTCCTCACCCAATTCTACCGATGGTGATACGACCGAGCCAAGCCAGACTCAGTAGAGGTCCTTCTTGAATGGTGCAGTCTGGAGGCTGAATTCCAGACCACGGCAGCAGAAACCATTGAGGGCCTCAACGCGAGGAGTCAGGCAAGTGCGAGTAGCAGTGTTTCCGCATCACGACGGTCGACACCATTCGCTGGTCCGAAGAAGAGCACATTCGTCAGCACACCAGACAAGAAGCCACGGTCGTGTTCCCATTGTAAAGGCCCGCATTCCATCACGCAATGCATGCCCTTCTAGGCAGCAACACCGGCGAAGCGATGGAAGGTCGCGAAGGAGACAGGCCTGTGCTTCCGTTGCCTGAACTCTGGTCACTCAGGGCGCGAGTGTTTCAGGGCACAGGCATGTGGCATAGACGGTTGCCAGAAAAGCCATCATCGTCTGCTTCACGAAAACCAGCAGATTGGATTGCATAAGCAGCCAACGGAGAAGACGGGAGACAGCAAAGCAGCAGTGTCGAGCAACGAGGTTACCGGTGCAACCGAGCGAACACAGTTGGCAGTGCTACCTCCCACGGAGGGGAGCTCATCAGCGGCTCAAACCACCAACCTCGGCGTGCGCGGCAAGATAGCGCTCCGAACCGTCTCCGTTGTGGCACGGAGCGGGGACTGCCGGATTGCGCTCAATACGCTACTGGATGCCGGCAGCACTCAGAGCTATGTGAATGCCTCGGTTGCAGCTCAGCTCGGAGTAGAAGGGCAGACGCAGCGAGTGTCTGTCAGCGTACTGAATGGTGGGATCGAGTCGTTTTAGACAATGCCGGTAGACTTCCAGTTGGAGAGTAGCGACGGAAAGTTTATCGCCCCAATGACCGCCATAACCACGACGAATGTGACCGGCAGCTTGTGGCCGATCGATTGGAACGTTGAAGCCGCCAGATACACCCATCTGCAAGACATCAAGTTCCCCAAGCCTGCCGACCCGAGGGTGGTCGACATTCTCATTGGTCTCGATCACGCGGAGTTCCATACGGCCCTGGAAGAAGTGCAAGGAGAACCAGGTGAACCCATAGCTCGCCGAACAGCTCACGGATGGACGTGTGTCGGGATCGTCGACAAGTCGGCCAGAGCCACGCTGTTCTGCCATCGCAGTGACGTGTTCGTCGCGGAAACCAGCCATGACAGTCTAGAGGGCTTGGTCCGACAGATGTGGGAGATGGATAGCCCCCGGCAGAGGGGCGACCCAGTCCATAACCACGACGAATGTGACCGGCAGCTTGTGGCCGATCGATTGGAACGTTGAAGCCGCCAAATACACCCATCTGCAAGACATCAAGCTCCCCAAGTCTGCCGACCCGAGGGTGGTCGACATTCTCATTGGTCTCGATCAGTCCACGGAGGATCGTGAAATCATCTGCAGCGCACGGGCAACCTTGTCTGGAGTCGGCACCGGAAGGTATACCGTGGGACTTCCATGGAAGAGGAAGCCAGCGATGCGTAACAGCAGCTATGACATGGCGCTGAACCGGTTGCGCTCAACAGAACGGCGGCTTAGGAAGGAACCAGACGTTGGAGAAGTGTCCAGCCGTCTGGTATGGTCTAAAGGCAAAGTGGCCCCATTCGGCAGGGTGAGTATTCCTCGACTGGAGTTATCTGCAGCTGCTATGGCGTGTCGACTCGGAATGTCGATTGCCAAGGTTCTCTCTATTCCTCGCGAGCAGGTGGTACTGTGGACGGACAGTATGAATGTGCTGTGCTGGGTTCGCAACTGCAGCCGCTTGTTCAAGCCATACGCCGCTAATCGAGTGAGTGAGATCCAGCAGCAAACTGAGCCGTCCCAGTGGCGCTATGTGCCGACTGCCGTTAATCCAGCCGACCTGATATCACGAGGAACGTCAGCGGAGTCCTTAGTGTCTAGTAGCCTGTGGTGGGACGGACCAGAGTTTCTGAGCAAATCGTCAGAAGAGTGGCCTAGTCAACCTACGTCCGTCAAGCCGGCAGCTGCTACTATGGAGATTCGGTCAGCAGCTCGTCAGCTCACCGGCGGCGTCGACTCGTTCTTCATATTCCTGAAAGACAGCGACTGGAGTCTCAATCCGACGCGTTTCTCGTCCTGGCAACGCCTTATCCGCATCACAGCTTTGGTGGTGAGGTTCGTCAACAACTGCCAGATTCGTGTGGAGGAACGCCAGCTGGGTGCAACGACTCCAGAGGAGCTTGAGGCAGCTCGACAATGTGTCTTCGTTCAGCCCAGCGACAGTCATTCACCGAGTACGTACTGTTGGAACGGAGCAAACCTCTTCCGAGTTCGAGTAAGCTGTCGATTCTTCTGCCAATGATCGACAGCCAAGGTTTGATTCGTGTGCAAGGGCGAGTTCAACATGCGGCGTTTCTATCGCTCGACGCTAGGTACCCAGTCATTCTGCCGCGGCACAACTGGGTAACGCAGCTCATCATCCGCCAAGAGCACGAGGACACACATCACGAAGCTGGTACGAGTCACCTCCTGACCAGGTTGATGCAGCGGTACTGGATTCAATCCGGGAGAGAAGCTATTCGCGAGGTTCAACGCAACTGTTCGGAATGTCGCCGACGAAAGGCGAAGCCCGCGACGCAGGTGATGGCACCGTTGCCGAAGATCCGGCTGAAGCCACCCCATCGAGCGTTCGGTCGTGTTGCTGTTGACTACGCCGGTCCTTTCCAGACCCGGCATACAAGGCAGGGGTCACAGGCGTGCCAAGAGATACCTGTGCCCCTTGACTTGTCTGACGTGTCGCGCGGTACACTTGGAGATGTCATACAGTCTCGACATCAACAGCTTCATCAACGCGTTTGAACAGATGGCCAATCGACGTGGGCTACTCGAGGAAGTTCTATCGGATAACGGAACAAACTTCGTTGGTGGCCAGAGAGAGATTCAAGAGATCTTTACTGGAGATGACCAGGAAAGAATTGGTCAACACTTCGACAAGGTGAAGTGGAATTTCATTCCACCCGGGGCACCTCACTTTGGAGGAGTTCATGAGACGATGATCAAGTCCACAAAGCGGGCCATCTTTGCCATTCTGTCCGCGGCTGACATCACAGATGAGGAGCTTCAGACGGCATTATGTGGCGCAGAGAACCTGCTGAATTCGCGCCCACTGACTACGCCATCAGCTGACTTGAAAGATGACTTACCGATCACCCCGAACCATTTCCTGGTGGGCCGAGTGGAAGAGTTCGCCGTCGACGGTACCGACCAACCAAGCAGTCCGCAGCAGAGGTGGTGACGTGTACAAGAACTTGTGACGCATATCTGGCGCCGCTGGATGACAGAGTGGTTACCGGCTCACAATCGACGATCGAAGTGGACCACCAAAGAGCGGAACATGGCAGTTGGCGATGTGGTGTTAGTCATTACACCGCACACTCCACGCGGCAAGTGGCCACTCGGACGCGTACAGCAAGTGATGCCTGGCACAGATGGGCATGTGCGTGTCGTGAAGGTTCTAGTAGGTGGTAAGCTAGTCTCACGCCCTATCGTCAAGCTTTGTCCCATCCTACAGGGATGAAGATGTTCCCAAGACTAACGGGTCATATCATGCGCATCATATCCTACCTAGGATGACATGTTTTGGCTCTGTTGTGTGGGGAGTTCCGTTATACTCTTGTAGCCGAGTGCGGTGAACTTTATACTATTTAGAAGGTGTTTTATAAGATTGCTCATTCTATCGGCAATAATAGACGGAGAGGTACTTCAAGTATATTGATATTTGCTCTTGTGTTTAACGTGAGCATATCAAGGAGGGGAGTATGATCAGTAGCACTAGTGCGACTTCATGAATAATAGCAGTGTAGGCTTGTTGGTTTGGCACGAAGGTAGTAAAGTAGTACATTTGCATAAGTTGTGTTTTGCGGCACTGAAAGCTATGCCTTAGGTTATCACTAGTGTAGGGTTTCATTTTATCAACTACATTTCATGCTTGTTAGGTTTCTCACACTCAGTGCACCTCACGCTTGCTTTACTTGCAAAACCTTTCAGATGTTGTAGAATAAGAGTGTGTGTAGCAGTGAGTTTGCTCTCTCGCTGTAACATTTTAGATTCGTGGCAAAGAAGTGAAGAATTGTGTTTCCTACTACTACGGGACTTGTTGCGTGTTGTGCGTGCGGGTTGAGATCACCGAGGGTTCTCACCAACTACCAAGAGTATCATTGAAGGCTTTTACTCTTGCTTTGAACGAAACTTGGTAGGATCTAGGAGTTGCTGAAAATGTAATAACGTCGCGATATCCGCTCGATTTGGTTCTAATCAAGCGGATATCGCGGATATTGCAACGGTTGACCACCTACATGTACATGTATCCAAAAATTGAAATAGCGACGTATGTGCGCGCAGGCGTACATGTAGATCTACAATTATGTAGGATTGGCCCATTGATGTCATTAATTATTGCACTGCGCACTGCGTAGGGTCCGGCGGATTCTGCCGGCAGAAAAATTGGCAGAATTCGGTACGTTTTCTGGTAAGTTTCATGCATGCTTGGTATGTGGATAAAGAAATGGAGCAGAATTGAGGAATTGCCCGCCATAAGGTTTGTAGGGTTCTGCCAATTTCACTGCTCTTCGAGCAGAATCTGCCACCTTTTCGAGCATAATCCGCCGGTCCCGCGCAGGCCAGGGAGTCCTCGTAGATCTACACCGGCATAAATTTGACGTAGACTCTGCTGATATCGGCAAGAGTTCATAAGGGGTCGTCCGCAAATATCGATATTTTTTTAGAGAAGATATTCGTTCGTTTGGGGGGGGGGGGGAGGGGGTTTGGGCCCTGTTCGTCTCGTCTTTGAGAAAAAAAATATCGAACTCTATCTATGGACGGGCACTGTTCGACATGTACATGTAGTTTATGACCTACACAAAGTGAAAGTCAACCTCGTGAACATAGTATGGCAAGGTTGTGCGACTGTGGCAACGTAAACCTAGGTGTATGGGGAAATTAGAGTTACAGAATGGCTCAGACCACGCAGTGGTTGCCAGCTATTCTGGATTATATGAAGAATGTGATGTCGAACATATCAATGTGTTTGGCCTAGTTTCCTAACTCTTGATAGCTTTTTTGTAGTGAAAATTCATGAATTTTGTGATTTTATTTGAATCCTTGGTTTTAACGCATGCGTGGAACACCAGGTTTCGTTGATAAAAGCCCTTGTTCCCTCTATGTTCTTCGGCCTTTTGAATAGCGAGCCTCGGAACAAGCATATTATGTGCATTATAACACAGGGAGGGTCAGGGTTGGGACATTGATATGTTCGACATCACATTCTTCATATAATCCAGAATAGCTGGCAACCACTGCGTGGTCTGAGCCATTCTGTAATTATACTTCAGAATGCTCTGTCTCCATATCAATGTGATTTTGTAGCTCTCTGCCAGTGGTTGACAGCTTCGAGAGAACTGCCTGAGCATATTTCTCATCATGCTGGGGTCTAATAATAGAGCTTCTGAAAGACCGACTGGCTGCTCCAGTCTGCTGCTTTCAAGATATCATTCGTAGTAGTACCAGCATCCGCTGTTGCGGATGCAGAAGCACTCTGCACGGAGTGTGCTTTGAAGATACTAGTATCGATACCCGCACGAGATACCATTGGGTGTTGACCAGTGTCATACCTGTCAGTTTTTTTCCTGGACGGAAGGAATTGCTGATCTGTAATTATTGTCAATATTGATAGAGCGGTATTGATAACCAGCTTTGTACAATGATGCCAGGAAGTTGACAATCGTGGCTATATCACTTGAAAAGGGATCATTGTTCCGTTCACGACACCAGCCCATCCATTTCTTGAATAGGGAGTCGTACGTCTTCGTAGATCTCTGCCTCCATGATCCAAGGAGGAGTTCTGAAGCTTCCTCAGAAACATTCTGACTGGTGTACTTTCTCCTGAGATATTCCACGCGGCTAGACGAGGGACTATCTCCGGTTCGTTTACGCTGTGCGTCGGCTGAATCAGATCTGGAGTGCTGGGAAGCAACAGGGGCTCCTCTACCAGCAGGTCCAGGAGGGCTGGATACCACGGTTGACTCAGCCATACCGGTGCAACAAGCACTATCCGAGATTTCTGAGGGCAGACCTGTGCTACTACTCTGCTTATCAGGTTCCAAGGTGGGTTGACATAACCCTGACACTTTGTCCAGTCCAACGAGAAGGCATCCATGTCTATCGCATTTGGATCGGGACGCCGGCTCACATACATCGGCAGGAGATGTGTCAGCCGAGAGGCAAACAGGTCTACATTCATGGGACCCATTCGAGCAAAGATCTCCTGGAATACATCTGGATGCAACATCCAGTCCGATCGATCTTTCATCACGCGAGACTCGTCGTCTGTAACTGTGTTCAGTGATCCTGCTAAGTGAGTGGCCTGGAGAGTTATCTGTCTTGCCATGCACCATGTCCACACCTCTTTGGTGAGGCGATTGAGGTCGGGAGACACAGTGCCTCCGAACTTGTTGATATACGTCAAGGCTGTGGTGTTCACGGTCCATCTTCAGGTGAACCAGAAGATTTCGACTTGACTTCAGAAATGCTTTTACAGCCAGGAAGGCTGCTAACGGCTCCAAGCAGTTTATATGCATCTCTCGTTCCTGACAACTCCACGGACCGCCTGTTTGGGAGTTCTGGCAAGATGATCCCCAGCCCACTGTCGAGGCATCCGTCTCTATCACCAGGTCTGGTTTCGGCGTGAGAAGACGACGACCGTTCCAGTCTGTCAGGTGATCGATCCACCAGTCCAATTCCTCCAGAGCTTCGCTGCTCAAGAGACAAGGATGATCGTAATTCTAAGATCCCTCCCCTAGGGCTTTCTGCAAACAGCCCTGAAGGTTTCGATAGAACAAAGGACCTGGTGGAATCGCATGTGCAGCATGGCTCAGTTTGCCCAACAGGTGAGTTACAGAAATTGCTGAGTGTGTTTTTTTTTTTCCTCTCGCAATTTTTTGCATCTGATCGTGTTTTCTCCACGGTAAATTTATCTCCCGGCAATCTGATCGTCAGATTCTCGGAGTTCACCGGTATTAAGCCGAGAAAATCTATCTCCTTGGTGGAGTTCGGTTGTGGTTTCTGGTAATTCACAATGAACCCTAGATTCTCCAGGAGGAAAATCAGACCGGCCGTGTGGTCGTTTGTCTCGTTCTCCGCCATGCTCAGGATATCGTCGATATGAATAACCACCCTCAGTCCTGAGTGTGATTATCACCGCCCTTGAGGTCTTGGTAAAAACCCGCGGGGCTGACGATAGTCCGAACGGCAGACAGTTCAACTGATACATCTTTCCCTGCCATGCAAAACGCAGCAACTTTCGCTGGTCTGCGGCAATATTCCCTGGCAATGGGAATCATGAAGTGCGCATCTTTCAGGTCGACTTTCGTCATGAAATCGCCTGGTCTCAGCAGATCTTTCAACATGTGTATACCCTCCGTTTTGAAATGGGACACTTCCACAAATGGTTCGGAGCTTTCAGATTGATAATCGGTCTTATCGCTCTGTCTTTCTTCGGGACAGCGAAGAGTTGAGACACAAACTGATTGTTCGTTTGATCTGCAGGCATTACTTCGGAAATCGCATGTTTGCTTTGTATTGCGACAACTTCTGAGGAGATCTTTTTCGTTTCCTCCTCTTGAAATACAATCTCCCTTGGGGAAACGGTTTGAAAGGGTTCTTGAACAAAGTGAATTTTGTAACCCTGAACACCCCGCAACCATGCATTGGGTCGAGACACTTTGTGTCAGGTCTCTGACACCCATTTCCAAGCTCGGGTATTGAAACTTCTGAAATGGCCTGTTTGTTCGCCATCAAAGTTATTTCGAGGGAGATTTTGATTTCTCCTCCTCCCGAAACACTATCTCTCTTGGAGAGTGAGATTGAAAGGGCTTCTGAAGCCACTGAATTGTGTAACCCCGAATACATTTCAAGACCCACTGGTCTGAGCTGATTGCATTCCAGTCTTGTGCAAGCATTGCTACACTTCCCGCAATCGGGAACTGGTGAAATACGACACTTTCTGTCATGTCTTTTTCACCCATCTGCTGGAGAGCACTCACAACAGAAGACATTGAGTAGTTTTGAAAACTCTTTATTTCCTTTAGAGGAAGGGGTAAAGGCGGATGGCTCACTTTGCTGACTCCTGACGACTTCTGTCGTTGGGTTTCCTGTTGAACTGGGGATTGTACTGGTTTCCGCTGTAAGGTCGGAACCGGTTGCCGTTCTGATTGAAACTGCCCCGATTTGAATGGCCTCCCCGTGGGGCATGGTTGGCTCGGCCTCCTCGAACAAACGATCCGGTGGAAGCCTTGCCACCTCGCGAGGACGCCGCCTGCGACAAACATTTGAGCTCTTCGCTCCGTTCCTTCGCTTTTCTGGAGAAGCCATCTCCAAACAGCTGGGGTGCAGACGTCTTGAACGTATCGTCATCTTCTGCCATTTCGGCAAGGTCGCGATTCATACAAAGAATGGCATTTCGCCGCCTTTCTCTATTCAAATGCATATTTGCATTGCCAATAAAAGCCAACGCCTGTTGGCATGCTTCGACCGTGGCTTGTACGGTGAGAGTCTCTTTCCCAGCTTCCTCTAGTACGTAGGTCAAAGGACCTACGGCGTCCAAAAGCAAGGCCTGTTGTTTCGACAGGGCCTTGTCTCGCGACTTGGTCGCAGGGTGTAATCGGGACTTCACCATCTTGTCCATGATGGGCGCAGAGGCCACATCTACTTTGGGGCGCCCAAAACGACTACGCCATTGGCGCCGAACTTCGTTCGAGGTAGTTGTTGTAAATTTCTCCCGAAAGAATTCCAAAGTATCCGAGGACACTTTGAAATCCTGAGACGATTTGTCAAGCAAGCTTGACTCGTCCATTTCCTCTTCTGACTCACAGTCCGAGGGGTTGGGGATCTCACGGGTTTTACCCGGTGTTGAAGAAGCTCTTGGCGCCAGAGCGGAAAACGAAATAGAGGCACTTCGTGCCGGGTCAGGGCGGGATTGAGCCGCTTCCAGAGCAGACACTCGTTCCGCAATACTTGAAACGTCTGAGCCGATTTGCTCCATCACCTGCGAGACCTTTCCAAACTGGCTCATCATGTCCGCCATGATCCTCGATGACTGACCAGCAGCATCGGGAGAGGTAAAGGAGCTTGCAGACGAGTCCATCCTTGAGAGTGGACTTGACAGTTTGACGATTGAAAGGCGGTCTACAGTAAGCACAGAGACACACCAAGTTAGAAATACAACCAAGAGGAAGTACTGTACAAGACAACAGTCGATAACGAGATCGAACAGCTTGCCAAGAAACTTACTTCGAGCGAGCTAGAAAAAAGGCCGAAGAACATAGAGGGAACAAGGGCTTTTATCAACGAAACCTGGTGTTCCACGCATGCGTTAAAACCAAGGATTCAAATAAAATCACAAAATTCATGAATTTTCACTACAAAAAAGCTATCAAGAGTTAGGAAACTAGGCCAAACACATTGATATGGAGACAGAGCATTCTGAAGTATAATTGCAGCTGGTCACCACTGGTCACGGTTTAGGAAATTGCACTCCATTAAAAAATATCGATCCTTTGCATAAACATGACTGACTGTGTATGTCTTGAACAAAATATCGATATTTACGGACGTCCCCCCCCCCCCCCCGGACGGCCCCTATACTATGTTATGTGAGAGTCCATAACCCATAACAAAAAAAAGGGTTATGGACTCTTGTATGTAGCAAGAGTACATAACCCCCCGGGGGGTTATGTACTCTTGCCTAGGCTATAGCCTAGGCCTATGTAATGAACTCTTTATTATCGGTCATCGCGCATCGACTCATATCGCGCATATCGCGTGTGCATGTGATGCATGCAGCGATGGGATACATGCAGCTACAGCCTACAGCAACGCACGTGCCGATTCTGGCGATTTCACACATAATGCACGCGTGCTCAAACTCCGTTTATCAACACTAAACAAGATCGCTTTCAGAGTTGTTTGTGTTCCGATCCCATGACGGAGATACACATTTTCGAGTCCACGTTGAAGTCATGTTAAAACTCATTATTATTATATTATTTTGTGAAATCTCAGAGCAACATTATTTCCCTTCTCTTTGCAATTTGGGGGGCTCGTTCGAGTCACCCAGTTCCCTTTTACAACACGTCCTTCAATCACAAGGGCGCAGTTCTAACCTCCTCTATTTTGTCCCCAGTCTCTCGTCGTTTAGAGTGTCCGAGACAATTAGAATTATTTGCTGGGAAACAATTGTGAAATAATTGTCAACTTCAGCTCAGGGAGAGTGAGAGAGAAAATAAATTTGTCCGGAGAGTGGTGGAGTATGTACATGTACAGTGAATTGCTCCTTTGATATTCACTGCAGTCGTCTATCAAACTGAAGTGGGTGCTATGTTCAAGTCCTGTTGACCGTTACCTCTATCCATATCTGGTATCAAAACGCTTGGCCACTGACTCCTGATACTAGTTGATCGCTTTATCTGTCTGAGTGGGCCTGGGTGGCTCCACTAGAGTATCGCCATGTCGCGGAAAAAGGAGATCCTGAGGTACGAGGCACCATGGCCGCTGTATGCTATGAACTGGAGTGTGCGAAGCAACCACAACTTGCGGCTTGCTGCAGCTAGCTACATGAATCACAACAAAAACAAGGTACGTCGCAGCAATGCATTTATTCTCCATTTCTGCACAATGAACATTGTGCTGTTTGCCATGTAAGAATTATCTCCTGTTGGGCGCAATGCTGGCTTATTTTTAGTAAAGCTTGGAAAATGTTGCCGCAAAGAGACGTTGAATATACCGTAAAACCTGTGACTAACGACCACCCTTTGGGGCCAGAGAAAGTGGTCTTTAATGGCAGGTGGTCCTTAGTTAGAGGTTTGCACCGCACAACCATAATATGAACGTGAGACCGTCCGTGCCTGACGAAGTGATCTGTAGTACCAGGCTGGTCGCTAGTCACGGTGGTCTTTAGTTACAGGTTTTACTGTAAATTGAAACCGGCCTGTGCACGTGTTGTCACCGAATCTGATTATTTTCACGTTTGGGATGCTGGATATGCTGCATATGGGTACACATGACTGGCTTTTGAACTGCAGATAGTGCATCGGGTGCAGCGCCGTGGTTCTTCGTGCAACTACATATACATGCCCGTGTAGTTGCACTCGGATGCGAGGCTGCAGTGTGCCTGCCTTTTCTATCCATGAGTCCCTTTCTCGCACACCTGAAGTACCGGTACGCCTGGTACACTCTGAGGCGGCACTGGCTGCTGTAGGACAGGTTGTTTTCTATCTGTCAGACGGTGATTGCCCCAGTCCCTGGTGGTTACTAGTATCTGGTTATATGTGCAGTCAGGCTCTCTGAAATCCAACCTGCGGAATATGCCAGCGCCCCTGCACCAGTTCAAAGCCCAGTGAGCTGCATGACACTCGGTGCTGACCGTCTCGCAGGGCGGGATTTCATTAGGCAGTGCAGTGATTCTACACACTATACATAATTATCGTATCACTGTGAACGCCATGCCAGGTCGTAGAATATACTGCAGCGATAAGCGAAGTCTGACCCCGTGTTTTTAGCCGTTCAGTGCAAGCACAAGCTACAGTCCTGGCCAATGAATTAGGAGGTGGGCCTGGGGTGCAGATCCTGGAGCACTGCTGTCGTTAGTACACTGTCCTAGTCCAGGCTTGGTATCCAACATTGATTCTGTATTTAATAATTATATTCACGGGTGCATGCTTGGTACAAGTGTGTAGGTTATGCAAAGATGCCCTGCACAAATTCTCTAGGGGTGACGTGATTGCAGATGTTACTGTTGGTACTGTTCTAGGGGTGACGTGATTACAGATGTTGCTGTTGGTACTGTTCTTGTTCGTGGCGTCGTCGTCGTTGTGCCATGCAGATTCAAGTGCTGACTGTGAATGATGCGGATGGCGAAATTGCTTGTACGCATATGGCCGATGTTGACTACCCTGTCAACAAGATGATGTGGATACCAGACACAGTAAGCAGTGCATGTTCCAGGTTGTCCCATGGGCTGTGTTAGTCTTCCAATACCGGCTTGGTGCTCCTGATTAAAGTACAGAACATGAAGCAGGGGTGTGCCCACGTAGCGCCAAGTGTACGCTGTATACATCTTACCTCCATGTAACTTTCGGTGCCTATAATACTCACATTAGTAACACTAATTAGCTACAAAGCTTGCAAGGCAAAGTCATCGGATGCAATAATGCAACGGTCCATTTCTCGTACTTCAAAGAAGTAGTAGGATCGTAAGCGGCTGTGAGCAGTTGCCTTTCAGGCTGTGTGTACGTTGTGCTTGTACATGCGCGGTGCATAGTGGGGATCTCTGAGAAAACCACCCTGGTTATCCCCTTGGATACTCCCCTGTGAAGAATGAGGATGCACTGCACGTTGTGAACACGTTCTCGTTTGCTTTCGCTGTCCTCTCAGCACAATATGTATCCAGACTTGACGGCGACGTGTAGTGATTACGTTCGCCTGTTCAAGCTCAAAGATGATGGTACTATGCAAATGGAATGTCTCTTGGACAATGTAAGTACATGTATAATACTTACTACTGTCGTGGACATGGAAATCCCGTCGCATGTCTAGCGGTCCCAGGGCGCAGGCCATGCAGCCGTGGGTAAGCAGTACACGCATGCATGTATTATGCGCTGCAGCGCGCTAGTCGCATCGGGTCAACATGTGCACTGCATTCAACGACGTTCTGTACACGCTGAGGGCGCCGGCCCCGATCAATCGACTGGATTTCCATGTCCACGGCAGTAGGTTCTCTGTCTCTCTCTGTCTCTGTCTCTCTCTCTGTCTCTGTCTCTCTCTCTCTCTCTCTCTCTCTCTCTCTCTCTCTCTCTCTCTCTCTCTCTCTCTCTCTCTCTCTCTCTCTCTCTTCTGTCTCTCTCTCTCTCTCTCTCTCTCTCTCTCTCTCTCTCTCTCTCTCTCTCTCTCTCTCTCTCTCTCTCTCTCTCTCTCGCGCTCTCTGTCTCTCTCTCTCTCTCTCTCTCTCTCTCTCTCTCTCTCTCTCTCTATCCCAGAGTTCTTTCTTCTTGTTTTCTTGCTTTGTATGAAATCCCGTAGGCCCAGCTCGGGTTAGGTGTTGGACAGTCCTATCGTGGTTGCTGTAATTTCCATTACATAGCGCGCACCTAACCACTTCATGGCACAGAGTTTATGGAAGTGTAGCCACGTACGCAAAAGCACTCCAGCTGAAGCTGAAGAAAAAATCCACTCTTTTGTCGATAATGGGCAAATAAATCAAGTGAGCATGTATGGCACACAACAGACGTCCTATCGGGCTTATACTATGGGTTGTGTACATTTGTACAATGTGAGTAACAGAATTATGATTTTTAACCCTTTATTACCGGCCTGCGCTTTCGATCATATATGATCGAAAGTCTACGGGCCAGTAATATCTTCGTAACTCCATCGTTTCTTGTGCAAATTCAACAATCGAAGGATCTATTTGGTAGCGGAAACGTCAAGCTATCCAATGCAACAATCGCCGAAGAGATAAGATGTCGGGCGCCGGAGATATCGCGCGCCGTATTCTTACCTCGACAAATTCAAACCTTTGATCGATCACTTCGCTATCTTGGGGGGAAATCCCTTTTCGTGTGCTCTTTGAGCGACTGAGCACATGATAATGACGTAGTCGGCTGAAATTTGAATCGTCTCAAACAAATTTGAGCGTTCTACGATGAAGGAGAGCGGAATGGCGTTGATGGGACGAATTTGCTTGCATATCAGGCTTGGAGACGACTTTGCTGTGTTACCGCGCCTGATTTGTGGCGACTGGGTAATGGAGCCTGATACCCTGGCGTTGCTCTCGCCAAAAGCTTTCCAACGAGCCCTAGATTGTGAAAATCAAGCGAAGGAGACCAAAGTGATAACCTGGTGAAGTTGGAAATTGAGCTGACATTGTAATTCTGGTGCATGCTGTGCTAGTAATCCGGTAATAAAGGGTTAAATAAAAGAAGTATGAGGCCTATTGTCTTCCGGTGTATTTATCCGCGAATTTTTTTGTATATGTGCAGTACAAAAGTCCTGGGTACACTCAACCGCTAACATCATTCGACTGGAACGGTGCCGATCCTAACATCATCGGTACAGCAAGCATAGATACTTCCTGCACTGTGTGGTCATTGGAGGTGAGGACATTAGTGTGTTCTATTGTCGATGTTGTTGTCAGTATTGTTTGTCAATGTTGTTGTCCATGTTGTCGTCCATGTTGTCGACCATGTTGTCGTCCGTGTTGTCGTCCCATGTTGTTGTCTGTGCTGTTGTCCGTGTTGTCGTCCATGTTGTTGTCCATGTTGTCGACAATGTTGTCGTCCATGTTGTTGTCCGTGTTGTTGTCCATGTTGTCGTCCATGTTGTCGACCATGTTGTCGTCCGTGTTGTCGTCCCATGTTGTTGTCTGTGCTGTTGTCCGTGTTGTCGTCCATGTTGTTGTCCATGTTGTCGACAATGTTGTCGTCCATGTTGTTGTCCGTGTTGTTGTCCATGTTGTCGACCATGTTGTCGTCTATGTGGCGATGGTGGTGTTGGTGGTGTAGGTGCTGCTGCTGCCGTTGCTCTTGCTGTCACTATCGTTGTTTCAAATCTTTATTCTCACGATAGCCAGTGGCCAATAAGAGATGTTTGTTGTTGTTGTTGTTGTTGTTGTTGTTGTTGTTGTTGTTGTTGTTGTTGTTGTTGTTGTTGCCTGCTGGATAATTCGGGTCTCTGATTCTGCCTCTACTTCTTGTTGTGCTCGCTCATGTTCTGTTTTTGCAGACGGGCCGCGTGATTGGCAAGACGTCCTCCATCACTGGGCATGTTAAGACGCAGCTGATAGCGCACGAAAAAGAGGTGAGTTGGGAGCACTACGACCACCACTG
>NC_088643.1:57500149-57557649 GCF_964019385.1 Sycon ciliatum | reverse complement strand
GAACCACTGGGTCGCCCTCATGCCACTCTAGCGACTGCTGTCATTGCTGATCTGACTGGATATGGCCTACCCACCAGAACACCACTAGATACTCAGGTTTGGCAAACCAGAGAGCAGGACAGAAAGAATGGCATGCTCTGAAGAGTGCATGCTACAGTAGGCAACGGTATTCACCAGTCGTAGTCACTACAATGATTTACATTATGCATCACTGCACACAATAACTCCGTCAGTCCTTGCCCAATCCTTGCTTGTCTCAATGCTTTCTTGGAAATGAGGATAATCATGTTAGTGCTTTGCTTGCTGTGGAAATCACAGCACACAGCTCACCAGTGCAGGCAGCCATGCCGAGGCAGTACAGACAGCAACACCATGATTTTTAGACAATAATCACATTCGGTAGTTCGAGGGAATGAACGGGAGGACTCGCGGTTTCTTTGTTTTGGGGCACAATTCGCTATGTTCATTGCCATCATTAATTTTGTTTCTAATCTCCACGAAAAGCTCTTAAAATAATCATAAAATTTATAAGCTATCCTCCAGTTCGCTGGTTTGTCCGCACGACGGGATAGATGAACATTTGCAACAAGTATCATGTGGACTCAGCCCGGACAGTCTCCACTTTATAGCTTAACACGGCAAACGTGTCATGTAGCATGCAGCAGCAGTCAGACCGAGTGCTGTATCCAGGCTGAGCGGCACAAGTCCGTGCCACCATAACCTGACTGGACTCAGAGCGCGGAGCACTGTCGAATCCATGGTCACTGTGGCATGAGAGTGCTGGCCGATAGTGGGTACGCCCCAGGGAGTCGTAAAATACCGGTATTTTACGACTCCCTGGTACGCCCCATGCAGTTAGACACCCATACACCAGTGACGTATTGGCGACTGGAATAACAGTTCCAACCAACTGCCGCGTGGACCTGATTGTGCCGAATCGGAGGCAGACTGTGACATCAGCTCGTGGCATGCAGCTGTGTTTCCGAACATCTCCACGGCAACGGGGCGTGGCAGCACTGCGCAGGATCAGCCGGTGGGCACGAACTCACCCATGGTGCTCAGTGGGGCTGTCCTGGTCCATCGCCGAAATCATAGTCGAACTGATCACCGTCATCTCCTCCCGGCACATCATCGTACGGCTTTCCAACATAGAATGCACGGTACGTATGCCAAATCACTGCATGGCAACATAAAAATAATGAAGTCAACTCGATCTCATTGCAGTACAGTTATCATACAGGACGCATGGCAACATGTCTGCCAGCTGAGCTGCGTGAGCAACAGCTATACTGTGATACAGCAGTGCTAGGTGAATCCGACCCACAGTGCATACTTGGCGCCCCCTGGTGCCCTGGAAGTGGTACAAACATTGCTGAACAGGGAGTCGTCAAATATTTGACGACTCCCTGCTGGTGAACATGCACACATGTACACATAGAGTGACGTCATCGGAACTGGTCCAGGCCACCAGCTTTGCACTTGGAGTTTGTTTATAGCGCAACTTTACATGACACAATGATACAATCATGTGACCACTAATCTCTGGTGGTGCAACTGGATTATGGTTCTGTCTAAGTTAGCACCTACTTTGAGGTACTTTCTTTTTTCATCCAAAGAGTTTTTACACGTCAACTTTACTACTTGCAGTCTGCGAGGCTAATAAATTCACTCCACACTTTAGGACACCCAGGTGCATGGATGAACCGTTCGCGCAAATCTACTGCCACACTTTCACCAACACATCCTATGCTACACTCGGCCCGCCCCACATACATGTAGCAACAAGAGTGAAAAATGAGCTCTAGTTTACTCCTGGCAATACTTATAGCGGGTGCGCCGTTACCTACACGGCAGCCGTGACTGGCATGGAGAACTTGGCCCAGCTTCTCTGAGCATGTATGGTGCACGCCAGGGAGTAGTAAAATACATATATGTATTTTACTACTCCCTGGTGCACACTGATCAGTATGAGCAGTCACAGTTCAAGTTCAGCACACATCCCAGTGGTGTTACGACTAGACCCTGAGTGGAGTGAGAGCTTACACCCGGCAGGCAGTGCATGGCAAACCCCCACGCTAATGGAGTGTATAACTTACAGTAGCCAGGGCCGTCATGATGCATGCTCTGTGGAGATATTATGCTAGAACAGTAGTGAGTCGCGGGTTGGGAAAGCAGGCTGGGAGGGGATATGCGACCAGGTTGCAACTTAGGCAGTGAATGTTAGCACTGAGCTGGCCAGGTGCCATACTAAGTGTGACTAACACACCCAACAAGCATTAGCAATACATTATCGCCTCCAAAGCCGTGGCGTGAGGTGTTCTGCACGTTCCTTCCTAATGCCTTGGTAAACTTCTCGCTACACTCTCTGCTCATGTTCAGACTCTTTCAGCCAGGTAGCCGTGTAGTTTCAACTACATGCAGTGTGCAGTGCAGGTGAGCTTCAGTGGCTCTACAGTTCCAGTGCACTGTGCTCGGATTGGGGAGCTGTGTTGAACAGTACGTGGAGATGTCTTGGGCTGAATGAGTCGGACTGCCTCAAACACTACAAGCCGATCAGTACAGCGGAACAGAAAGCGTCCGTGATTACAGTTTTGTCAGCCCACGTTATGTTCGATGAAGCGACACGGTACTGCTGGGCCATATTTTATCTGAGCGAGTCAGGTAAGGTTGCAAATGACTTGTTTTGTGTTGATACCACAGGCGTGTAGGGTCAGCAGGTGGACAAGCCCTTTGGCCGATTAGTGGTTCTGACTTCATCTTCGGTGTGGTATAATTATACTAGCATATGTACCGTGTGAAGTGAAAAACAAACTTGAAGGTACATGTACATGTAGTAGTGCACACTTGTACTGTATGTGTCATGGCACGGCATACCGTGATGTACGATGTGTTCCTGGCTGGAGGAGTTCTGGTCGGGGGGGGGGGGGGGGGGGGGTGCTCTTTGTACCGTACCAAACAGTCCTTCCTAAAGATTGTTTTTCAAGTGCTTGCAGTGTGCTTTTTCATCGGATACACGTCGCAGCAACACCAGCACCATACGCACAACAAGCACTAACAGTAGCAGCAGCAGCAGCAGCAGCAGCAGCAGCAACAACAAAGTAGCAGCAATACCACCGCCATGTGCACCAGTAACACCAGCACCAGCAGGCTAGCACCAGCATCAGCAGCACAACTTACTTGTGCCAAAGAGACCAACGAACAGGAAGACGAGCAGGATTGGCCCCACAAATGCTGCCTTGGCATCGTCGTCCTGAGCACTACGCTGCATTGCACAGTCAGGGATCACAAGACACATAGAATGTTTAGTAATTAGTGCTGAGTCGGGTAGCATTTTCTTCGGGTATCGGGTTCGGGTAGTTTTCATGGGTAGCACGGGTACCCTATCGGGTAATGTTTCCATGGTAACACCACAATGCACCTCTTCCCTTACACATTGGGTAGATATGCGGAGTATTACATGAATCTGTACACGTGCACTGTATGTCATCTGCGATTTTGAGTTTTCGGGTACTATTCTGTAGCCGGTACCCATCTACCCAAGGTCGATCCTCACGGGTAGCACGGCTACCTGACTACCCGTACTGCCTACCTCTAATAGTAAAACACTGTATGTGCCCAACAATAAGAGTTTGGATCGGCCAAGAGCGCAAGGTGGTGGTGTGGTATATTGGGTGCCCAACAATAGACAATAGTATGCTTTATACAGCCCCTCCCGGCTTCATGATAACCAGTCCGCTTAGTAAACAAAACCGGTTAGTAGATAGAAATCTGAAATCTCCTGCATGAACGTGGTCGATACACCTGGTTACAGGTCCGGTTACAACATAAAGTTGTTAGCACATACAGGTAGTAGGGATGAAAACGATCATCCATTTCAGCTCATAGTAGACCACCACACACACACACACACACACACACACACACACACACACACACACACACACACACACTCGCCAGGCTCGAAAAGCGCTCTGCTTGTTTCCGGGGACACGCAGGCTATGGAGGTTATGCGAAAGAAGTCAACTTAGAGATACTGAGATAGCGGAATTCCGGAACCGCTTATGGGCGCCAAGTATACAGCGGAACCTCTTACGGGCGCTATGTACCGGTATACCATGGTATACAGAGCGAGACCGTAGTGCAGTGGGTCGTTAGCGCAGTGGGTCGTTAGTGCAGTGGGTTGTTAGTGCAGTGGGTCGTTAGTACAGTGGGTCGTTAGCGCATCGCTAGTGCATCACTGTGCCGCAACTTTGCCAAGGCATCTCAGCCGATGATGTAATTGTATAACCTCTATTTTCAGCTCATTTGCCCCCTGTTATTGGCACTAGATAACCTACCTAACTTTGCAGCCCATCATCTACATATATGTACATGTACATGTAGGTCTATCACTATAAGCTGGGCCGTGCGTACACATTTTGCGTTCGTGTAATGAATATAACTTATAAGGCGATATGGGAGATTTACCAAACCATGGCTTTGTGAATGAACTCTGTATTAGACTAATTTATAGCCTTCAAGTTTTAGGATTAGATACCTCCTATACGAGTAGATCTACTAGTACTACTACTAGTACTAGCAGTAACAGGACAGCTGTAGCTTGCTGCTTGGTCACCATCGCTCGCCTGAGGGCTGTGCCATACGCACGGGTTATCGGGTGTGAACCAGTCTTACCTGAGACCTTGGTACAGTCCCGCGCTTTGAAGCGTTGGCTTGATACGCGTTGTTGGCCAAGCGTCGCTTTTGACTGGACGAGCCCGGCATTGCAGAAAATCCAAGATACTCAGTCAACGCCACAGGGATTCGTGGGGAAAATCGGACTCGATCCGACCGCCGGAACACAACTTGAGCAGCACGTCGGTCCGAAATGAGATGTATCGCTGGTCGGCGGTCCGTCGTTTGACTATCGCTGGCTTGGCGCTTGGATTTGTCTACAGCTCAGTCGCACACAACGGACTTACTACTGACACTGCACTGGGAGGTCGAAAAACGGGACAATGCTCTGCGGCCAGTTTGTTCCCAGCAAAACCGGTCCGGCACTAGTAGTACTGTATGTAGTACTAGTAGTGAGCATGAATATGCTGCCAGTTTCAAACTTTCAAACTGACCATTTATTATAATAGTAACTATGGTATTACCATGGCACTACAAACGGCATGTGTAGTATCAGTTACCATGGTTACAGACTCAGTTACTCTTTCAAGTATTTGCCTTTTGCCGTTTTGCGCTTTTGGCTTTGGCCCGTAGGATCTACCGTGTCTACCGGTGGTGTCGATATTCGACCTTCTGCCACAGCGCGTTATCTTGGCCTCATTATTGACCAACACCTCACCTTTGAGGATCAAGTCAACCATGTATGTACATCTGTTTATAAGAAGATAGGAGCATTCCGCCGCTGCCGCCGTACAGTAGACCACACAACTAAGCGAATATTTTATTTATCCCTCATCCAATCCACTATTGAATACGCCAGCAACTCGTATGCTCACTGTCTTACACCATCTTTATACTCTCGCCTTGTTACTTTAAGTCATATCAGCATGAAACAGGTTTTTGGTCTCCCTCGCCGTACCCCGACTGTCTTTGTTTTGCGGCACGCTAAGTTATACTCCCTCGAATCTCGTCTCAACTTGAGGCTTTTTATTTTTGTTTTCCGCTGTATTCATCAGCTTACAAGTCCTCTTCTTTCCTCAATGTTCACCCTCCAGTCGGCTGCTACTTGCACCGAGAGGCGCACTAGAGGGCAATCATTCTCTTCACTTTCTTTGCCCGCTGCTACCACTAGATATGGCATGTTCTCCATTTCTTTCCTTGGCGCTGATAGGTGGAATTCTCTGCCTGTCTCGTGTCGTCAGGTTGAGCATCTATCCGTTTTTGTTTCGCTCTGTAAAGAGCACTTAGGGTTCCCTGTAACAAGACGGCAACGTCTGTAGGGCCTTCCCTATCAAAATAATAAATTCTACTACTACTAGTACTACTACTACTACCTGGTCTGCCAAGACTGCCATCCCATGCCATGGTCTACCAACCCTACTGCCTAAGCTTAGCATGACTGTGTGACACGTACATACCGGTAATCATTGTACACTCTACGGTACCGGCATGGCTATCAACCATTGCACCTGTGACTTGTGAGTGAGACTGTAGGTTGGTTGGTTTATTTTATACACGGGAACTAGGCCCAATGATATGAAGGCGAATGGATAAGCCGAATTTAGAAAAGAAAGGACAGGAATTAGAAAATTACGAAAGAAAAGATATCTCAGTATTCTGACAGAGGAGTCAAGCGAGTACATTGTATCCTGCAGGGGTGACCATGGTGACAGGGTGGTCGAGGTGAGCTACGGGGCGGGCTAGTCTGAGCAACAATAATGGTAAGCAACTTACCGTATTATCTCTAATATAAGCACAGTCTCCAATAATAGCACGTCTCCAATAATAGAACACCTTGGGGCGGCATTCAAAAAATAAAGTGCTCAGTCTCCATTATAAGCACACTGTGTAAATTCATTATCTGTACCGGTGAAAAAACCCTTGAAATGTGTGTGTCATACATGAATTTGGCATGGCAACATGCCTCTGAAATGAGGTTGAAATAATAATGGAACAGTCTCCAATAAAGGAACGTCTCCATTAATAGCACGGGGCGGAGGTACATTGAAAAAATAAAGGACCGTGCTTATATTAGAGATAATACGGTATGCCAAACTTTTTCTGTCTTGCTATGGTCCGAACATCATCCGGCAGCAGGTTCCAGGGTGCAGATCCTGCGACGGACGGCCGGGAAGCGCCAGAGCGAGTGGAGCGGATGGCTGACTGAGCAGACCACTGGGCCTCTGATGACGGGTTCTCCTGCCAGCAGATCTGACGAACTGTACAGACAACGTGGCACTAGCTTTCCCGTGAAGGCACCTCTAGACAAACACATATCCTCTAGGCTCTAGGACTGCAGGGGGACCACAGCACGATACACATTGGACATGCCGAACAGTGTTATCACCCTCCTCCTCCTCCTCCTCCTCCTCAATCCCCCGCCTCCTCAGTCCCCCGCCTTCTCCTCTAGTCCTAGCTCTTAGTCACCCCTAGCTAGCTCGTCCTCCTAGTTCCTCTTCCTTGTCAGTTTTGCTACCTGACCGCCAGCGGCGGAGGCGTTGTGAGGGTCAGAAAGACGTGTTATTCTGAAGTGAACGGGTCGAACAAGTGACATAGTCTATACTCTGCTGGGCAAATGAACGTCCCCCAGGGCCACACTGTCACTGAGCGAGTTGTGTGCCAGCTCCATGTACATAACCCGCAGTCAGTGCTTGATTCAACCTCAGAATTCCTTAGTTATCTGCGCATCGTGCTAAAATATCTATGGCAGTGTTGTGGGCTTATCGCAGAGCCTCGTGTAGCCTCCATGGTAAGATATCGTTGTATTCCAGTCTTTGGTTATCCAAAAATTATACCAATACAGCAACAACACGATACATGTACAGTACGTACCTAGCTGTATACAAGGCTACGGAGTTGTGAAGCGTCGAACCTGCACTCTGCAGTCTCATGCTGACTCGTCCAGGGTGCGCAGCACATACTCTGCCACATACCCTAGATCATGGCTGAGTTTGCAGTGGCATGGCAGCGAGAACACAACTACCAGTTTACACGTCAAAGGAGCCGCTGAAACATCTGATGATGGCGCCTTTGCTCAGTTTGATCTGAGCCGTGGACCATGTACCAGGGACAGAGGTGTGTATTGGTCAGCATGATCAAGCTTCAAGGGTCGTACCAACCCAACACGAAGCCACGCATCTATTGGAAGCCATCTGTTGGACGTGACTCCCGGGAAGGAGGAGTCACGAGTGCCGGGAGTTTTGGTGGTGGTAAAGACCAAAGTTAGTAACATGGGCGATTAGAGCTTTATGACTGTTCTGCGTGTCACAAAGTCAAAGAGGATCTAGGATAGGATAACGAGAAGCGGATTATCATGATTATTGTAGGAGGCAGAAGCCTCTGATCTGATTTGCTGAGCTCTTTGGGCCAGTTTTGTAACAGGTTTAATCAAACTTGAAAAGTAAGAGGCCTGGTTGAGCGTGCCTCGACCAGTTATATGCAAAATGTGATAGTATACATGTGGCAATGGCGCCAATGAAGGTGCTAATAGACAGGCGTAAGACGCATGAGGTGCGAGGGAGTGTAAAGTTATAGAGAACAGGGGAAACCTGTTACATCATCCCCCTCCTATGGAGAGGAAGGAGCTTATAACCCAAATGCTCAAGTTGAATAGAGTACAATAAGCGCAAACACGTGCGAGACGAAAAAAGGCTTCGCACTGAAGTAACACAATAAGACGACTGAAACTCCATGCAAATAAAGTGTAATAAGCTCAACAAATGTGTAAGGTGAAACTAGAAGTTCAACTGCAAAACTCAGCGGGCAGAAGCCAAGGTTTTGTACTTCTGAAGTGGAACAATGTCATTACCAGATTCATCCAACAAATAATGTTCAGGCTCCCAAGTGGCATCAGAGTAGCCTTGCCACTTGACTAGGTACTGAAGCTGATTCTGCCGGCGGCGGTGACTGAGAATGTTCTCCACCACATAGCGGGCATGACCATCAAGGTCCGTGATAGGCGGAGGCGTAGGCTGTCTCCTATTAGGAATAGCGTTCTTCTCGTAGGCACGGAGTGCCGACACATTAAATACCGGGTGACAGCGGCTGGTATGAGGCAACTTGAGCTTGTAGGCATTCGGGCCGACCACATGGGTTATAGGAAAGGGGCCAAACCACTTGGGGCGTAATTTATGGGATGGTCGGTCCCGAGCTTCAGGAGTCAGGAGGAAATCCCGGTAGACCATTACCAAATCTCCCACCTTCAGCTTTCCCTCGACCCTTGTCCGATCTGCATAGAAGGCCTGACGAGCTTGAGCTGCCACTAGCGCATCTTGTGAGATCTTGACCGCGTCTTGTCTTGCTTGCAACCAATCAGCTGAATCTCTGCCTCCCTGAATAGGGTTGAGGAAGTCGGGTGGCGCTCTGGGATTTAGACCGTAATTTAAGAAGAACGGTGTGTTTCCTGTAGATGATTGAGTAGCGCTGTTGATAGAAAACTCACAGAGAGGTAGGAGCATATCCCAGTTATCTTGTTTATGATTTACAAAAGCCCTCAGCACATCCTCTACTATTCTGTTTACTCGTTCAGTTAGGCCATCTGTCTGAGGGTGATTGGCAGTACTAAATGCTAGTTTCGTTCCTAAGCGATCAAACAATTCCTGAAAAAATGCTGCCGTAAATCGTGGATCACGATCACATACAATACTAGAACTCAAACCATGAAGTCGAAATACATGTTGAATATACAGATCAGCACTTCCTTTAGCGTCAATAGTAGAGGAAGTAGGTGCTAAATGTACACACTTTGTCAAGCGGTCTACAAATACATATATAGCATCATGACCTGTATCGGTCCTAGGCAAACCCATGATAAAATCCATCGAGATATCCGCCCACGGTTGACTGGGCACTGGTAAATTCTGCACGAGACCAGTTTTTAGCTGGCCGCCTTTAACTCGTTGGCAGACGTCACACGACTTGACAAACGCCTTTACATCCAGTCCCATTCTGGGCCAATAGAAATATCTAGCGAGTCTGAAATAGGTGCGATCTCGACCGGGATGCCCCGCAGTCACACAGTCATGGTATTCTTGAAGCAGGGCGAGTCGGAGTTTGCTACTCTTTGGAATGCATAACCTGTTCTGTGGTGAAGATCTGAGATAAAGATAACCGGGTGTTTCATTTAGAAGGTAACGGTCGTGCAGATTGTCATGGCTTGAATTTTTCAGTCTCCTGATAATGGGAGCAAGATCCTTGTCGCACTTGTAACCGCTGACAATTAACTGCGCTAAGTCTGGATTAATCTCTAGGGTATGCTCTATGGCATTCAACTGAATGTTAGGAGGATAGGATGACCCGCCTATTTCAGAATCACTGAACAGATCTGGACGGCGTGAAAGCGGGTCGGCAATGTTTTTCTTTCCTGGTTTGTGAAAGACCGTAAAGTCATAGTCAGCTAAAAACTCTACCCATCTTGCCTCACGCTTGGTGAGAGTCGGTTTAGTTCGTAAATAGACAACACCCATATTATCAGTCATCAGGTCAAAGTGGCGGAATAGATAGATTCTCCAGCACTTTAATGCAAATACCACAGCCAACGTTTCCCTCTCGGCCGCAGTATAGTTGCGTTCTGCAGCTGACAGTTTCCGACTACAATAGGCTACGGGATGCAAATCCATATCTTCTCCCTGCTGCAGGAGCACACCCGCCACGGCAAAGTCACTTGCGTCAGTTTCTACCGTGAAGCTTTTCTCAACATCGGCCAGTTGCAACACTGGCGCCTCGAGTAATGCTGATTTTAGAGACTCGAATGCCTTCTGTCTAGCAGCGCTCCATTCAAAGCGTGAATTTTTTTCCGGTGATTTCTTCTAATGGACGAGAGATGGTCGAGTGTCGATCTATGAACCTTCGGAAATAGTTTGCAAAGCCAAGAAACTTCCTCACATCAGTTACTGACGACGGAGTTGGCCATGTTTCCACAGCACTTATCTTCTTCGGATCAGGGGAAATTGATGTGCCGTTGATTTTATGCCCCAAGAAGAGAACTTCTCTCACGCCGAATTCGCATTTAGACTGTTTGCAATACAGCTCACTATTTCTAAGTGTTTCTAGAACTGTTTGAAGATGATGCTGATGATCTTCCCAGGTCTTGCTGAAAACTAGAATGTCATCCAAGAATACTACAACGAATTTTCGGAGATGCGGTTGCAGAATAGAGTTCATGAGTGACTGAAAGGTGGCCGGGGCATTAGTCAGCCCGAATCCCATGACTCTAAATTGGAAGTGGCCGAACGGCGTATTAATGGCCGTCTTAGAAACATCCGAGTCTTGAATTCTGATTTGATTGTACCCCGACCGCAAGTCCAACTTGGAGAAATATGCACTGCCCTGGATCGTGTCGAATAAGTCATCAATATTAGGAAGACAAGCTTTGTTTTTGATCGTAATTCTATTCAATTCTCGCCAATCGCACACCATTCTCAGAGTACCATCCGACTTTTTCACAAAAAACACAGGTGCACCGTATGGCGACTTACTTGGCTCAATGAATCCCTTCTCAAGTAATTCTGACAGCTGTGACTGGAGCTCGTCCATCTCTGGTTTCGGCAGGCGATAGGCGGGTCGAGACGGTGGTCTGGCTCCATCTTCTATCTGGATTTCATGGTCGACTGGTCTCTTCGGTGGAAGCTCATTCGGCAGCTCGTCTGGAAATAAATCCTGGTACCTCTTGAGCAGGTTCTGGATGTCTTGTTGCTCTGATTCCTGGAGTTGTGGCCCGGAACGATTCTCCTCGTTTGCAGCAGTGACCCATGCAAGAAACCCCTCGGCTCCACTCCTCAGGGCATGACGAGCTTGTCGGCCACTGATAAACATGCTTTCCACAGATGGCCGGTCGGCTGTCGGCGGGTTAGCTGAAGGCAATTTGGCAACAAAGGGCTCACCGTCCAACTGAACTTCGTTCGTACGGAAGTTGATGCTGGGGTTGTTCCTTGTAAGCCACGGCTTGCCAAGAATAGCGTCGTAGCGAGTCAGGGGATACACAGTAAAGTGCTGTTCCTCACTGAAGCCCCCGACTGTCACCCTTAGCGTGCGTGTGGAAATCTGCGGGACCTCGCTGGTCGAGCCGTCCGCCAATGTTACGCTCAGCACTGCTGAGCTTGCATCCGTGTCAAGATGATGCTTTCGAACAAAACTGTCTGCAATGAAGTCATGCGTCGAACCGGAATCTATCAGCATCACTGCACGGCGACCGCCGATCTTTCCCTGTATGCGCAGTAGGTCGTGTTCAGGTTCATTGCCGACGCTGACGTTGCTGACATGACACCTTTCTGCAACGGGACAATTTCCTGCAGCTATGGGTGTCTCCGGCTCCGTAGGCTCCTGGAGAGCAACGTCTTCAACCTCCAGAGCTCCGAACCGGTTAGCGACTGGTACCGGCGTGGGTGCTTGGGTCGTCGCCAGTAAGCGCACCCCCTTTCTTACTGGCGACCAGCGTTTGGGTAGCGCTGTCCACCCTCAGTACAGTCTTTAGCGAGGTGGCCTGGCTTCCTGCAAGCAAAGCAGTGTCCCATTGCTCGCAGTTGGACACGCTCTTGGTCCGTCAGCTTGCGGAGGCCCTGAGTCTGACCACGGAAGCTGGGCACGGAACGCGACTCTCTACTGGCTGGTGGCCCCGACGCCGGTGGCCCTGACGACTGCTCCACGGTGTTTGCTGCCATGACAGCTTGCTCCAGGGTACGTGGATGCTCACGCATGACCTGTCGCTGGATGTGCGGCACTAGACCCCTGACGAACAGCAGCGCTCTGGTGTGGTGGTCGATTTCCGGCACTTGCAGGCTGAGGCGAGTGAAAGCAGCAATGTATGCGTCCAGCGACCCGCGCTGCGCTGCGGAAATTAGTCCCATACGCGATGTTTCCTCGTTATGCCGTGGTCCGTACACATCGCCAAGTGCCGCTTTCAGAGCAGGCCAGTCGGAAAACACTTGGTTAGCTTCCAATGCCGCTATCAACCAAAGACGAGCGTTTCCAGTCAAAAATCCTGCCGCGTAGTCGACCCTCTGTGCCGCATTTGGGAGCGCCAACGACCGTAGGGCCATGTCCATTGCAAACGTCCATTCTTTGAATGTAGCGGAATCTCCTCCAAACACAGGCGGCTCTTTCGTAAGGCGGGGTGTTGGCTCCCACGGTTCCGAGTTCGGATGTATCGTTCGGTTTCCTTGGCTAACGCGCTGAGCGGTCTTGATATCGTTTATCAGCCGAACGACGAGTACGAGGAGCGTAAGCAGAGCGACCAGAACACCTGCCAAAAGCAGAGTAGTAACCATCCTCTGCTACCAGTGTAACAGGTTTAATCAAACTTGAAAAGTAAGAGGCCTGGTTGAGCGTGCCTCGACCAGTTATATGCAAAATGTGATAGTATACATGTGGCAATGGCGCCAATGAAGGTGCTAATAGACAGGCGTAAGACGCATGAGGTGCGAGGGAGTGTAAAGTTATAGAGAACAGGGGAAACCTGTTACAAGTTTGGCATCCGAAAGATTGTGATTGTAAGTAGATTCTACGCCTACTAAGGGGCCGGGGTTGATCTACGTCGACGTAGCGCATAGTCAACTTACTGAGTAGATTCTACGACTCGTACCGCGTCGGCGGTCGACCATCCGACATCCGGACATCGCACACGGCGGGTGGTCGGCGACTGGTCTGTACATGTAGATAGGTATCGAGCCGCAAAGCAGCAATATTCTGATATCAGGGCGGCGGGCGCAGGCCCGGCTCACGCGGCCATCGCAGCTTTCCTCAAAGATTTCGCCAAACTCCACACCAAACAAAGGTTGTAAAGAAAAACACACTTGAACTTCGTTGAAGTAAGCATACATTTTTTTAGAAGTTTCGAATTCATGTCGCGTCGGAAGTTACATTGTTGCAGTATGCCACGTCCATTGCATGAATGCTTCAGGTACTAGGTCAGCATGGTCCCTGCACTGCTGCGTGTTTACTGAAAAAGAGTTTCCCAAGGTCATGCCTGCTTGAGCGGCTGGAATTAGTTGAGGAGGAGTATTCACCTTTGTGGTTCTGCTCGCTTGTTTGATTTTACAAGTGTATGATGGAGCAGAGGCGGTCAGTGGTTGCCATACTCACGTCACTGCTCGTGGTCCACCCATCTATACGTACCTACACGAGAAGCTAGAGAAGAGAGCCAATTCTGTAGCAGAATCCCACTCCAGGCAGTTCTCTGAGTTGTTCCCGTGCGATAAGTTTTAGGGAAGTCCAAACAGCTGGCCAGAGATGTCTTACTTGCTGAGTGAACGGTGAAGCAAACGAGTTTCCTGACAAGTGGCAGGGAGTTGGAAGTGAGAAGTGCTTGTTGTGTACCCGCAGTGTCTAGCCTGACGTTCTGTTGCAACAGCCGATGCACAGCTAATTATCCTGCAGCCTGACATTACTGTACTGTCTGTAGTATTATTTTCGTTAGCGAGAGTCTGGTAAAGCCCCTGCTTTCTTACTGGTATTGGAGCGTTAGCAGAAATGAAACTCCCTTTCGGTCGGTCGGATGGTGGTCACAGTCGCGAATCAAGCGATGAGGCCGAGTTGTACCCGATTCGTGAGGATATCGCCGATTGGCTGTGGACAACGCTGAGTCCTGTTATCCCTGACATGGCCCCGATCACAGCTGAATCGTTCACGTCTGACCTAGCCAGTGGAGAGATCCTGTGTCACCTGTGTAGGTACATTCAGCAGGCGTTTAGTGAGCAGTCAGATAGCACACAACGTACAGACTGCAAGGGCAGTGGTGGTAATGGTGGTGGCCATGGTGGTGGTCAGTGTGCACCAGCTTGGTCGGTGCCCACGTCGTCGGAAGTCAAAGTGCGCAAGGTGGCCAAGGATTCGCGCTTTGGCCAAGCGTTTGCACGCGACAACGCCTGCGCGTTCATCTCGTTTGCCCGCGCGATGGGACTGTCCGACGCCATTCTCTTCACGGCAAACGGGCTGGTCGAGAAGCAGTCGCCGCGAACAGTCCTGCTGTCCGTTCTCGAAGTGATTCGCCGCTCTTCCAAGCTGGGTGTGTTTCAGTATGTGCCTCAGATCATTGAGTTTGAACAAGAGATCGATGCCGAGGAAGCGGAAGACGCTGGCAGCTCAATGCCGGTAGTCGGGGTCAGCCTGGAGTCCATAACGTGCCCGATGCCTGCAGAATCACATCTATCTAGAAGTGGCGGCGGTGGTGATGGTGGTGGCGGTGGCGAGTGCGCACAGAAGTCAGCCTCCTCGGCGTCACCTGCAGGGCCACCGGCGCCGGCTAAAGTTCTCTCGCTGGATGCCCTGGTGAGTGCTCTCTCCGTCACTGTGCTGCTATAACTGTGCTGCTGCGTCATGCTCATGCTCACTTGTACATGATGTGTGTGTATAGCGCGATGCTCACTTGTACATGACGTACATGTATGTAGATGTTTACTTGTGGAGGAGGGTGTTTTGAATAGGAACGGTTTGACAGCAAAATGGTGTAGACCCAAACCGATCATCAGTGCGGATTGTTCTATGTCCTATTTGAAACACCCTCCTCTACATGACGACGTATGTATGTATGTATGTATGTATGTATGTATGTATGTACACACACTTGAGAGGGACGAAAAGCGTTTCTTCTGTAACTCTGAGTTTCACGGTTTTAACCGATCATCAGACAGCAACTTGACTACAATTTTCAGAAGATAGGATTGATATAGGCTGCAAGCTTGGATCATAGCGCGAATGGATGATCCAGGCTGATAGTGTAATTGTAAAAATGCGTAAGTTGGTTGATGGGGTGCAAAAATACACTTTAGGCCTAGGCTCATGAAACCACATGTTCTTCTGAGGGAGGCAAGAAGAAGGACAATGGGGTAATTATGAGCAGCACCTCACCTGCGACTGCGAGTGGTGAGAAGGTTATGTGACGGCTGATGGTGAGAATTTTGAGAGGTACTTATTTTCAAGCCTGCACTTGCTAACTAGCTCCGATCGAGCTTGCAGCCTATATCAATCTTATCTTCTGAAAATTGTAGTCAAGTTGCTGTCTGATGATCGGTTAAAACCGTGAAACTCAGAGTTACAGAAGAAACGCGTTTCGTCCCTCTCAAGTGTGTGTACTAGGCTCTGCACCTTGGTGTATTGAGCACTCTCACGAGCAACCACAACTCCCTCCGAGTATGTATGTATGCATGCATGCATGTATGTATGTATGTATGTATGTATGTATGTATGTATGTATGTATGTATGTATGTATGTATGTATGGCTAACTGCTGTTAGTTAGCTTAGTGCTCCAGTGCATTTGCCACATGTCAGGCAGGTAGCACTTGCTGCAGTGTCTGGACTAGGACCGATCTGGTATGGTACTGTCAGTCACCATGGGCTTGGTGTCTCTATTGTCAGTAGTCCAACAGGGGCAGGAGTCACTCTCCCGGTCGCAATCACCAATGTGAACACGCGACATGTTTGTGCAGGAAATCGTTGGCAGTGAGAAAGGCAGGGAAATGGGGATCTTGGCGCATTTTAACCCATTGAGGGCTACAGGGCCTTTCATCTGAGACTCTGAAGAAAATGCTAAAAATATGGCCAATGTACAGCTCCACAACTTCATAGTCTAAGAAACTAGGTTGTTGAACTCTTGTGAAATGTTGACCAAGGCTATAATCATCACGCTGACCAACTCGATATAGTTCCTAGAAAGGGGAACAAGATGCTATACGACACGTAAGTTCATCCAAATTGCGTAAAATACGAAAAAGTCGGCAATTTGAGTTGAATCACCGGACGAAAAAGAAGAAAAAAAAGTATCCAAGCGGGATTCGTACCCGCAACCTCTCGTACTGAATGCCGGAAATGTACCGCTCGACTCTGGGGTCTCTTGCAACCCTACGCTGGAACACGGAGCTTAGTACGGTAGGATAGCCTGTCAGCCCGAGTATATTCGGGCTCAGCGCCCTGACGTCATCCTGAATCCCGAATATATTCGGGCTCAGCAGTCAATGGGTTAATGTACGAGCTGCAAGCGGCCGTACATGCTGTGATTTGGTTTTGCAGACCAGCGTGCCACTTGAAAAACATAATCATAGTCACACGTGTTTTACAGCTACTCGAGTAGTTGTATACTTATGCTGTGGAACTCACCTAGTGACTAGTTATATATAGTACTTATTACCGAAGGACGTACCCAGAGTGCTGACAGTGCTCAACACCACAAAGGCAGAGCTTAATACACAACAGAACAAAACAACCTGATGATTGCGTGAGCATGAAACTTAAAGTAGCAGCAAACAAGCCTTGATTGTCCTTGTTGTTCTGTTGTGTATAGTACTTATTATTATTATTACACGCATTCCCGCGTTGAAGTGTAGCAGCAGTATGCTGCGTCCACAGCTTCGCTTTTGCAGAATGGCTTGGGTGAGAGGAGAGGGGAGAGAAAACAACAAGGCAACCAATATCTATGAAATAGGTCACAATAACATGAACATGAAGAGAACCAACCTACATATGCATGATTGCACAAGAATGGAGACGACAAATGGCTATAATCATTGTGCCACAAAACCGGTACACAGGAGATCTGTCGACAATGTAACGAAACATAAAACTCAGTTACTCAATACAGGTTCCACTAAATTACAAGAGAACAACGCTACAACATTAGAATTGCCGCTAAATTATCGCACGTGTAGAGAACGAGTCCAATACAAATGAAAACCATGAACAGACTGTCCCGAAGTTATTTTGGGAACAAATTGTACTACATACATGTACTTGCTGACACTGACGCTGACGGAACACGGATTTGTACTGCTCAATAAAATCCAGTCCACTTTCTCAAGTACGCGCCGGGCGTTGGGCAGCCCTACATTATATAGACCTGCGAACACTGGGCTGCGAAAAGGTGTACGGCGCCAACTTGACTCTCGCGACTGGATTTCATTGATCAGCACTGTACTTACGTGTACAGTACTCTAATTTCAGAAATTTTCGGTGCTCAATATTTTCGGTATGAGGGCAAAAGGCCAAGTTAGGTGAACAGAAATTTTTGGTACAGAGAAGCAGTTCCCTATTGGATTATGTGTGTTAGTGTTTGTTCGGTGTATTGAAATTTTCGGCATGAAACAGATGCACCGAACGTACCGAAAATAAAAGTACACTGAAAATTGGAAGCACCACGGCCATTTTGTCACACTGAAAAATTTGTGAAATTACAGTACTCTGAGACGTGCAATTGTTGCTTTGTACGAACATTGTCCGGGCCACTGGTGTGTTCAACTGTACTGCTGCATATTGAAGTACATGTACCGAAAAAAGGTCCGGTATGTTTGGACAAGAAAGTAAAAATAAATATTCGTGTCCGTTCCCGAAGGCGCGGAACTCACGACGCTAACACCCGATAAACCTGTGTTTGGACAGGAAGCACCCGGAAACTATCCACTCTGCTGTTCACCATGCTAGTGCTTCATATTCGAGTTCCACTGTGGCTACCTGCCAAATAAGAGATACAGCTCCCCACCTCCTTTAACTGATGTTCAGCTCTTCGGGCTGGGTCAATCCGGGCATTGAGCTTGTACACATGCCGGACTGTACAGAAGCAGTGTACAAAGTGGCTGTGACCTGTACGCGTGCTGGTGGCCTGCCCCAAGTTGTGTTGAAAAGTACAGCTGGACGGGTCAAGTATGTATGACGTTGGCCAGAGAATCAGCCATGTGTACTCAGTCAACTTGTGATAACCTGCTGCATGAAGGTTGGAGTTGTGATGAACTGTTCTTGTCCACAGTTGCCCTCTCATTGTAGCTATACTCTATGTACATCCGTCATCGTACGACACAGTATAGTTATGCTGAAGTTGTTATTAATTTTGTTGTCGGGAGCGAGAGAAGTCAGATGAGTCTCTCTTGGTCCTGGTGATAAATGAACCAACACACCAGCATACTTGCAGCGTATAGCTTGCCATTAATAGGTAACTTTCCTGTATCTGTTGGGATACCACCACCACCACCACCACCAGGGACATGCCCCGAATCCAATGGTGTTTGGTCATTTCAGAGCCACCAATATTTCTCCTCTTGTTTCGCTGCTTGCTTGCTTGTTCTCTGACCGGCATGCTTTTTCTGTTGCTGTTGTTGTCGTAATCGTTGTCTTGCAGATCAAACAGATTGTAGGTCAGTGCAAGTGTGGTGTGCCGTACCAGGTGATCAAGATCGGAGAGGGCAAGTACCTGTTTGGTCCACAGCAGACCAAGCTGTTCTGCCGGGTAAGCCGATCCTTTGTGGGGTGCAACATTTGTACAGGAAAAATGCCATGTCCGAAGAATGTCCTCTAGGTCAAAAACGATTGACATTTGTACAGTACACACGATCTCTTTCCGGAAGAAGACAGAACCAGCTGTCACCTATTAAATATAAATTATCAAATTCGGAGTTGTAAAAGTTGACATATTCTAGTCTGTACAATGTAGAATACGCACGCAGATGAATTTTTTTTTAAATTTTCATCCCCGTACGTATTCTACATGTAAACATTATACGATTTTTCAGCATTCAAGTGACTGTGTAGGGTGTATTTACATGCTTCTATGTTCAGAAGTGTTCCTCTCTTCAGCTCACAGATGGCTTGGTGGTATTCATGGCAACAGTGACAACCCTCACAACACACACACAGATAAAGTGGCCGGCCATGGAAGTTTCTGCGAGACAGCCGTCTTCATCTCCTTTTTAAAACAAAGCGCACAGTTCACGCGTGCTGAAGTGGCTACCGGCAATTGGTCAGGCACGGAAATGGACTCGTGATTGCGCTTCCTTCCAGCAGGAAACACAGGTGGTCCATCATTGGGCTAAGTCGACGCACTAAAGCGGCGCGGAAGTCCTCTTATCAACAGCCAGCTGCTCACAGCTCCTATCTCGATGGCTATCATCTCCGAATTATTTTACTCAAGATCCCGGCGGCGTATAGCACCAGGGGCTGACAAAGAGAGAACTGCTACCCCGCCGCCACCGAATTCAATCCATTCGGTGATGCACTAGCACCGGTCACGACGGAACAGGTCGAATCTCGGGATTATAGTGGTTTCATCTGGAATGGCTGAGTTCAGCCATGTTTCCGTCATGCACAAAATATCTACTGTGTATGTGATGTTGGTCAATTAGGCCTCTATCATTGGCCAGTTTGTTTCTCATACTTCAAGTATGGCGACAATTGAGGGTACGCGTACAATCCAAAGAACATTCACAGACTGACCGTATGCTAGGAAGAGGCGATAGACCAACACGAGCTTTCTTCATCAGGACCCAAAATCTGTCTTTGTAAATTCTCTCACCTCCTCATTCCCTACTATCACTATCTCCTTCAGTGTCGTCCTCGTCTCCCTCTTCGTCATTCTCCACTTCATCGAACCAAGGAAGATGCTCATACTGCACATTCAGATCATCTCTGGCCATGGCACTTAGAGCCTCGCGCAGCCGTGGTGACAATAGAGCTCTTTCAGGCACCACCAGCTCCTTCAGAGATGAGCATCTCTCAGCAGCGGCTGCGAACAGATTTGCTTCGTCGTCAGCATCCCAGAAATCATTCCTCTGAAAGCGGCACGACAGCTTTCCGTACAGCCTGCTGCGCTGGGGTCAGGTCGTTGCTGACGAATACAAACTCCCGCTCTTCTCTAATTTGAGCTTCTACATCTCCATGGCACACAAAATCACTGTGGCCATTCTCACCGGGGTTGGTGTCTATGCATGGGGTTACCCTCGCTGCTCTTTCCGTTTCAGTCATTCATCAGGTTCGAAATTTCATCTTGTATCTGGACAGTATGAGCACTATCAGTGTGCTCTTTGAGTCTTGCAGTCTCAGTCATGCTTCTGGACAGGGTCTTGTCGCCATCTTTGATCTTTTTTCTCCAGCGTGGAGATCCGTTTCTGGACCGATGTCAATTCGATACCTGTTTTTTTTCAACTTTCTTTGTAAAGCTCTTCAATCTGGTTGGCTAGCAATGCAAGTAACTGTGCCTGACCGTCTAGTGTAACTCCTTTAGCATGTTACTTACAGTGTTGTCACACTTCTGGGGGGGGGGGGGGGGGGGGGTGCCGGTGTGCGGACGCTTGCATTTTCCAACAACAGCAAGTGGAACTTTCTCTCCAACAGCAGAGGTGCACACCACGAGAGCGATTCTCTCCTTGGCCTTCATCTGTTTCACTCCGCGAATGGTCCTCTTCTCCTCCTGCTGGCAATAGACGCGGTTGGGTAGCTTTTGGTGGACCAGCCCTGTTTGGTCAGTGTCATCAGCCGACTCTGATGTGCTCGATGATAAACCAGGCTTATGGCGTGGCTCAATGCCTACTAAACATGTCCAGCTTGCCGCAGCTCCAGTGTTGCAGGTGTTGCTGCTGCTGGCACCAAACTGGACGCGCTGTCTCCAGTATCACAGTCTTTCTCTTGCCCAGTGTAAGACTACTGCTAAGAGGCATTGTCTTTGCTAAACCCGCAGACGTGAACCAAGCATCTTTCTCTTTCGCCGTCATGTTGAGATGTAGTTCTATCTCCCCAGCACATGTGCTCTCCAGCCGACCTCATATGCTGCTTCTTAACCTCCCGACTACCAAGAAGAAGAAGTTATAGGATGATGATGCGCATGATTGTACATGTGCATAATACCATTACTAATCGGGTATTATGCCTAGACATGTGCATAATACCATTACTAATCGGGTATTATGCCTAGACATGTGCATAATGCCATTACTAATCGGGTATTATGCCTAGACATGTGAATGTACATGTTCAAGCCTAATGCCCGAGTGGGTATTTCGACATTTTCTCTGCAATACCCAACTAGTGATTAGCGCGTGGGGTGCTCGGGAAACATGGTAGCCCCACTACCCGTGCGCAGTCCTATACGTTGTGTAGTTCCATTGGTCATGCTGATCACTGTGATGGTCTGTGCAGTACTGAAGTAGTAAGCAGTGAAACTGGTTACGGCCTGATGAAAAAAGGAACAAGATGTTCGGCTTGTGATGGGGGTTCTCATAACTCCCCTAGCATGTTGTGTTCTTCTTACGTATTACATTCTTTACTGCTGTCACTGACTATCACATCCCCACCCATCGCACTGGCCTCTTCCAGTATTTCCTGGCCAAGGAAAGGTGAATTAAAATCATCAAAACACCCTACCGCACAGGTGGCGTGTTCCCAAGCAGTGTACCCACTTAGAGAGAGAGATAGAGAGAGAGCAGTGTCCATGATCTGCTCAAGTACTGGTTGGCGGGAGAGGCAGTAGTACACATGCAGAAGTACAATCAGTACAGTGTACAGTGTATATCCGACATTGGTGTGCGGCGTTCACGTCCTACACTACATGTACGCATGAGGTTGTGTGATTATGAAGTTTTAGAGATTCGATTGGAATACTGGAATACTGGTATGGAATGAAACGATATAAGCCCCTCTCGAATGTTTTAATAGGGGTATAATTTTCATTTGACCAGACGAGACCACACGACGCTTGCAGACGACAGCACGAACAGTTCACCGGCCACACCCCACGAAAGCGAGTAGTGTTACTCCTGACAAGGCATGTTTATCTGTATCCTTCTCTGCCTCCATCACTGGCATGTTTATCTGTATCCTCTGCCTTCATCACTGGCATGTTTATCTGTATCCTCTCCATTCTGCCTCCATCACTGGCATGTTTTGACTGTGCCCTCTTCCTTTCGTTTGCTGATCATCGATCTGCTGTAGGTGCTGAGGAATCATGTCATGATCCGAGTGGGTGGTGGGTGGTGCCAGCTGCCTACGTACTTGGAAAAGTATGACCCGTGCCGGGCACCAGGTAGGACAATGTTGATGTGTTATGGTCACAATCCAGTGCAGTCACGGCTGTTGATTGCATGCTACTAGCAATGCTTCATGTGGCGATTAGATGCACGATGTGACGCGTTTCATGAATGCACGTGTACACAGGATGATAAGGGACAGAGGCCAGGGGGGCTCTTGCTGCATGCCGAACCGCTTGAGTTGGTACAAACACGTGCATGTACGCGCACATCTACTCGCCCGTGCGAACACGCACGCACACACGCACACACACACACACACACACACACACACACACACACACACACACCTCGGGCCTCGAGACCTCAGACCTGCCCATCGTGGAAGCGATGATAGCGAACAGCTATGTTAGACATAGCAGCTTGTGCTGGGATTACACCATTCAACAGCTTGCAAGGCTGATGAATTGACCGCCACTAATTTTGGCCTGATCTACACCACACAGCTGATTGAAGTGGCTTTTTCTGGCCAGTGAATCCCTATTTTTCATTTTTCATTTTTTTACATTCTTCATTATTTGGCCCAATATCTGAGAAAATCGACCTTCGGGGCTGTTTTGGTGAAATTGATTTTTTTATTGCAAATTGATGTCTTGCCTTGGTAGAGTATTGTGACTTCGTTTCACGGCCATCAGACCAATATTGACCATGTAGAAGTGCATTTTACAGTCAGGAGTCATGTTAATGAATTGTTCTTTTTTTTACATTTTTGAAAGATCAGTGTGTTTGGAGCCACAAAAAATTGTTTCTATGTGATATCACTAGCCAACTAATATAGCAAAGTGTTTTTACTGTTCAGGTACTTCATTTCCAGCATTCCGTGACTTTATTGAGGTTGTGTAGTTGCAACAGCAGCAATAGCAGCATTAGAAGGAGAGGTGATTTATCTGTTCTCCTGGTGATGGACATGCTTGACAGGATAGTCTGCAACAGATTTTGATGGAACACCATGATACATGTGACAGCATTCACATACTTATTGTGAAGGAGTCAAACAGAGCAAATGCGTCCAGATTCGCCTTGTTGCACTTTGTGGAGACTGACCATTTCCAAACATCAGTAAACCAGCCTGACAAGCGTTTCACACCACCAACTCAAAAGTAACAGAATGTTACTCGAGATTGCCCAGCCTCATGTGCTCCGTGATGGTCTGATTCGCCATTATTAGCTCGAGTATCGAGCTTGCCATCCCAAACATTTTAGGATCATCGTCGCAAAGAAAACTCGCATCATTTCGTGCTGTTTTAGCAGGTCTGGCGTGACACTCAGGAAACAGTTCTGCCACTCGCGCAAGGGCGCCCAGCGACCTTGCAAGCGGCGTACCCTCAGGAATCCACCTGGTTGTCCTTGCCTGGAGCTGTAGCAGCTATCGCTGAGGCAGACTGTGGTTAGCCTTGATCATACTCATCCAGGCCCGGCAAGTCCTCATCATCGTCGCCCCCGACAGGTAAGTACCGCGTGTCACTTGCGAACGATTCGCCTGACATGCGCTCTCAGAACTAGAAGCGCTGTTGCCGCTTGACAGGATATCCACAAAGAACGATGCATCACCGTCCATGGGATCGCGGCTGCTGTGCTCCGTGAGCCCAATAACCAACTGACACAAGAATCGCCTTCAATTTTATTCCGCCATTGTCGTCTCTGCACTTTGCTTTGACGGAATCGATTTTTTTGCGAACAAATTTGTTTTTAGTGTTTTCTCAAAAAAACCGCGTAGCCCCGAAGGTCGAAAGTCTCAGATATCGGGCCATTTGACACACACACACCACACCACATACTCTGACACACACATGCGCGCACACGCACACACACACACACACACACACACACACACACACACACACACACACAATGCAATACAATACAATAATGCCCATCCGTAGATGATGGCAGGTCCTGAAAGGACCGAAAGTGTTTCAGTCACGGGGAACAGAACTCCGAGTGGCGAGTGAGGTCCCGGCGGCGGCGAAAATCTCAGCCGCAGTGGCACCTGAAATCCCGAGACACAGGTTTAGGCGGCTGGATGGTGTTGCAGGCCAGTCTCCACGCTCGACACACACACACGCGCACACAAGCACACATACGAGCACATTTCTTTTGCTTGTACATGAGTAACTGTCGTTTGGCTACTTTCTTTGTCTGCGCCTTTCTTCCCACCCAGAACACGCCACCACGGGCAAAACTCGGCACGTTGGCACCTCCAGCAACGCTACACCACCTGTAGAAGCAAATGCGGATGGATCAGTGGACCGAGCTGAACCGTCAGCCCACGGTACATTGTCTGACGTGTCTGACGTGTCTCAGATGAAGCGCCTGCGCATGAGAATCTCCATGTTGACCAGGAAGGCCTCTCTCCAGTCGTCGCGCGACGAGCCAGAGCCGGGAGAGCAGTTGAAGAAGTCGGCCTCGACTGATCTGGATTCACGTCTTGTTCTCCAATCGCCTGCTGAAAAAGCTCGCAGCTGTGGAACTGCCAGTTGTACATCAGCAGGCACTGGTGATGCTGCTGCCTCTGCATCTCACGTCCGTGGTGATGAGGTTGCGCAAAGAAGTGGTCGCCTTAGGTCGAGCACCATTTCCGTTGCGTCTGGTCACGCTGCGAGAAGGAGAGGTGTGCATAGAAACGGGCCAACGAGCATCGAAAGCTTACCAGCGGCGCAAGCATTCGGTCTCGGTAAGCCGAATGCGTCTGCTAGTGTCGAATGCAAAGGGGTTTTATCATCGTCTGTGCCCTCTTCTGCTGATGGACTGTCCCGTAATGTGACATCCTCTGATGCAGACACACACTGCATGGCAAGTGCCAAGAAAGGCAGAACCTTATGCTTTGCTGACAGGGGTAGCAAGCCACCAGTTTGCCTTCCTGTTGCATCTTCAGGTACAACATCCGGCGGTGACTCACCTGAAGTGCGCGTGGACACGGTTGGAAGACGTCCACGCAGCACTTCTTTCTCCGGTAGACAAAGTTCAACGACAACAGCAGCTAGGAAAGTTGTGTTGATGAATTTGACTGCCTCCGACGCACAGCAAGGTTCCACGAAAGCACCTCAAAACAGCGATAGCTCGAAGCGAACGACACTTTCTACCTTGCATCCAGGCCCAACAAAGACTGCCACTCCCAGTGCTTCTAAAGCAGTTAAAACCAACCAATCAGCCGCATCTTCAGGTACAACATCCAGTAGTGACTCACCCGAAGTACGCGTAGACACGGTGGAGAGACGTCCACGCAGCAGTTCCTACTCCGGCAGGCAGAGTGGAGCTACAGTCGCGGCTAGGAAAAAGGTGTTGATGAATTTGGCTGCATCCAAGGCACGGGACAGTTCTGCGAAAGCACCTCAAAACAGCGATAGCTCGCAGCGAACCGCACTTTCTGCCTCGCACCTAGGCCCAGCAAGGGCCACGCCTGCTGCTTCTAAAGAAGTTAAGACGAATCAGTCAGCTGCATCTTCAGGGACATCATCCGGCAGGGACTTACCTGAAGGACGGGCGGACACTGTTGGAAGACGTCCACGCAGCACTTCCTTCTCCGGTAGACAAAGTTCAACTACAGTCGCAGCTAGAAAAACGATGTTGACGAATTTGGCTGCCTCGAACGCACCTCAGAATAGCGATAGCACGCAGCGAACCGCACTTTCTACCTTGCACCCAGGCCCGACAAGGACTACCCCTACTCCCTCTAAAGCAGTTAAGATGAATCAATCAGCTACATCTTCAAGTACAATATCCGACAGGGACTCACCTGAAGCGCGCGTGGACACGGTTGGAAGACGGCCACGCAGCACTTCTTTCTCCGGTAGACAAAGTTCAACGACAACAGCAGCTAGGAAAGTGGTGTTGATGAATTTGACTGCCTCCGACGCACAGCAAGGTTCCACGAAAGCACCTCAAAACAGCGATAGCTCGCAGCGAACCACACTCTCTACCTCGCACCCAGGCCTAACAAGGACTACCACACCTAGTGCCCCTCAAGCAGGTAAGGCCAATCAGTCAGCTGTTGCAACAAGACGATCTCAGTCGTTTAAGTCCGCTAGCAATCGCTCCAGCAGTGTGAAGAGGAGCACGCCTAGTCCACAGTCAAAAGCAACCATCAATAGCAGCAGCAGCAGCAGCAGCAGCAATAGTAACAGTAGCAACAATAGCAGCAGTGCACGGGCCGAGAGTAGGAAAAGCGGCACCGGTGTACAGTTCTCGAAAGCTGCCAGCTGCGCCACATCGGCGGTCACTGAGAGCACGCCATCCAGCGCGAACTCTACTCCTGCTCGCCAATCTAGTACAGCCGGCACAGGTCACTCTAAGCTCAATAGCAGTTCTGTCTCGCTGCGTCGCAGTGTATCCACGAAACGGCCAGGTGGTGCCCGGATTGGCCAAGGGAAAGTAGCTGAAGGAGACAGGGATACCTGTCAGACCTCACCATCCGTTTCTAAGGGCATCTCGCCAAGCTCCAAGTCTCATGTCAATAAGCTGCAGTCGAATTCCGGTGCAAGCTCTCCTGCATCGTCCCCTCGACCGAGCAAAAAGCCAGTTCCTCCCGCCGATGTTACAAACTCCAATCGTCAGGCACTTCCCGATAGTAGCAAGGGTGGGGTGTCAGACTTTGGATGCACGGATGGGTCAGATCTGGAAAGTTGCAATGCTGCCGCTACTTCTGCGAGAGTAGCTACAGAAGACCTTGGTGGTAGCGCAAGGCAAGCCTTGTTCCGCGCATCATCGACAAAGGCAATCAGGTTCTCAGCGGATTTAGAGGATTTAGAGAAGCAGCAGCAGCCAGAGGCTGAGCAGCAGTCTAGTCCTAACGGTCGGCGGCGGCACAGCAGTATCAATGAAGAGAATCCTGACGGCAATGTCTGTGAGAAATCCGGTGTGCTCGATGCTGCCGCCCTGTCGGATACAAGTTGCAGTACACCATCCAGGGACAAATCTCCCAGCAAGTCAGCAGCCGCATCTGTACATGTTTCTAGACAGCAGTCCACGGAGACGCTCACATCCACTACTGCTAAGCACCCCGTAGGCACGCAGGACAAGACAGATGCCAAGCCTAAGGCTCGGCGGACTACGGCATTCTCTGTACAAAGTGATCAGCCTGCCACACCGAAGATTGCCGAATCCAAGCAGAAACCTCCAGGCATTTGCAGTAGTTCTCCAACATCACCATCGTCCGCTGCTGTTAGACGTTCGGCATCCTGCCGGAAATCTCTCCCTAGTGGTACCAGCAGCCCCAGGCCCCCGTGGAATAGTTCCAAGCAACCCAAGGACGGTGCGCGGGCACACACTGCAGTATCACGTCAGTCTTCACGTGACCAGTTACAGAAGCCATCAGCCGACTCCTCGGCGCCGCATCAAAAGTCGCCGTCGCCAGAGCCCGTCGCCTCTCACTCCAGGAAGTCTGCCGGCGGGGCCACGTGCCACCAACAACAGTCTCTGACAGTGGCGGGTGGTCCGTCGCGCTTAGCCACGTTGAAGAAGAGCCGAACGTTCAGCAGTCGTCAGGGCACCGGCAGCATAACTGCCGCTCGTGATCGCATGCTCTCCAAGGTGTGGAAGTGAGATGGCGGCCATTCTTCTCATGCAGTGTGATGTGTATACACGGAAATTTCTCTGAACTCTTCCTTTTTTTCTCTTTTTCTATCTTTTAATCCTGCTTAGTGTCTGAAGTGTGATGCATTCTGTTAGTGTATATATATATATATATATATATATATGTGGTTGGGGTAGTCAGTCTATATCTCCCGCCCCACCTTTTCTTTATTGCTAGCTCATTAGCTTGCAGTTCGGGCTTCAGATTTTCGCGTAAACATAATCAAGATCAAATTTGTTTACGTTGTTCTTGTCACAATAACAACAGTACAAGGATTTTTTAATATATTCATACAAGTAGAGATACAAGTAGAGATAGTTTTTTTTAGTTTTTTTAGTGCTCCCTTCTTTATACATTTTAGTGATTTGTTGACAATATCAACATCCTGACATCCTGACACCGTTCACCTTGTGTGGTGTGTTTTTTTAGCTCCCACATGCTTGCCACAAACCTGAAATTCGGGGGGGGGGGGGGGTGTTCCACAACAGACAGTACACAGGGAGCAGAAGACTCGCCTCGAACCCAGAATGTTCTGTAATGAGACAATATGAGAATTTGCTGTGGTAGATAACGTAAATATGTCCTAAAATGTTAACAGATCAACATGCAGCAAGGCAACAAACATGACTAGTGGTAGTAGTAGCATCTCAGCGGCAATGAAACAAGTACGTGCATGTAGGCATAAACACTGGTGACACAGTGATCATGCCTGAGCCAGGAATACCAGTACAATGTACATATCTAGTCATCACAATGGTTCTGAGCACGATTGAAGAAACTAGAATACCAACAAAACTAAAAAGCAGCACTAAAACACATTCAACACTCTTCTCGATGTTTCACTAAACTTTGAGTTTATACAAGTACATGTACACCATCCTTTAGATTGTGCTTTCATTTCAAAGACCGTCAGAATTATTAATATGCAGCCAAGGTTCCTACAGGGCAAGAGAGCACAATACAAAATAAACTCTCCCGTACCCCAAAACCCACCCTAAAAGGAATTCAAACAAGCTCTCTTCCACTTCAATGTCACCCTATCCTAAGGGATTTCGTGAAAAATTTAATGCAGCAATGCACCTACAGCCGATTGAAGTCTTCCCACAAGTTGACTTTGCCGTTCTTTGATTGTGCTGTTCAGCTGCACTTTCCTCCATTCTCACGCACGTGTTCACAAAGTAATTTGTGCCGTGCCTGTTGGTAGGGTGTCTCTCAGAGTTCTGACTCATTGAGAGGTCTGTACCGCACTGATTCAGAACCACGGGGACACCTAGGTGAGAAAGGTAAAAGTGCATACATAATGCGGGCACACACACATGCACACACACACACACACATCAGCTAACGTGGACAGCGAAAGAGACCGAGACAGAGACCGAGACAGAGACAGAGACAGAGACAGAGACAGAGAGAGAGAGAGAGAGACAGAGAGAGACAGAGAGAGAGAGAGAGAGAGAGAGAGAGAGAGAGAGAGAGAGAGAGAGAGAGAGAGAGAGAGAGAGAGAGAGAGAGACAGAGAGAGAGAGACAGAGAGAGAGAGAGACAGAGAGAGACAGAGACAGAGACAGAGACAGAGACAGAGAGAGAGAGAGAGAGAGAGAGAGAGAGAGAGAGACAGAGAGAGAGACACACAGAGAGAGAGACACACAGAGAGAGACAGAGACAGAGACAGAGACAGAGACAGAGACAGAGAGAGAGAGAGAGAGAGAGAGAGAGAGAGAGAGAGAGAGAGAGAGAGAGAGAGAGAGAGAGAGAGAGAGAGAGAGAGAGAGAGAGAGAGAGAGAGAGAGAGAGAGAGAGAGAGAGAGAGAGAGAGAGAGAGAGAGAGAGAGAGAGGATAAGAGAGAGAGGATAAGAGAGAGAGAGGATAAGAGAGGTGAGAATAAGAGGGGGGGGGGGGGTGAGAACATTTGATCAAGCACATTTGATCAAGTCTCTAACCTGAATAGCAGAGTAAGATGTTCATTGTCTTCATTCTCATCCTGGCCATCAGTTTCATCTAGATACACAGCACAACAACAACAACAAACAGGATAGAGGTTATGCGAATGACGTCACGAGGAGCGCCAAGGCGGCTGCGAGTAGCAGGGGTGGCAAAAAGAAGTCGTCCTTTCTTCTTGGGACTATTTTTTACTTTGAGAGGAAAAGTAGAATAATAATTTGTAGTTGGTTGTCATCCATCACCTTTGCTTTGAGTTCCGCTGGTGTCCCGCTTTTTTCTAGGCTTCAGCATGCCAAAGAGTTGTGCAGCTGTCGGATGCAGCACATCGTGCCTATCCGGGAACGGCTGTGAAGTTTTACAAGTTTCCTGTAGCGGTCGAGCGCGGCAAACTTTGGGTTGCGGCTATGAGACGAGAGAATTGGAAGCCAACTGACAGCAGCAGGATCTGTTCAGACCATTTTGTAGGCGCAGAGAAGAGTAACGATCCACTATCTCCCGCTTACGTTCCGAAACTGTTTGAACATGTCAGGACTCCTGTAAAGCGGAAAGCGAAGTGGGATTTAGTGGCATGTGAACGCCGAGCGAAGCGGAAGCTGACGTTCGAGGAGAGCAAGACACAGCCACCAGTCAAGGTGAACGCCTCCGTTAATGACTTTACAGAGGCAATGGGGCAGATTTGCCTGGTGCTTATGGTGCAGAGATAGAGTCTGATCCGGTAGCAGTGGCCAGCGTCTCATCGCAAACCCGGACATGGATATGGAGCAGTTGACACGGCTGGAGGAAACAAACAACCGTTTGGTCGTGGAAAGAAAACTGAGACCAAACGCTCCAGGACAAGGTGACACCTTGTCAAGCGAGTCTTTGAGAAAGACAACGCGAAAGTGCGGTTCTATACTGGTTTGTAGTCGTTAGGGACCATGATGGGTATATTTGAACACGTGAGGAAGAGAAGTCCACAGCACCACCGCCATACGCGCTCTCTCTTCCAGCAGTTCTTGACTGTCCTCATGAAGCTTCGGCTGAATTGTCGGGACCAAGACCTGGCGTACAGATTCCCAGACCTTCGTGTAAGAAAAATTCAGGAGAGTGAACTATCACTCTCGCTATCCTCTCAAGGAGAGTGGTGGGAGAGCAGTCTCCACCACCCCCCCCCCCCCACAAAAAAAAAGTCGCTCGCCTTATCTATCCAAGGCGAGCACAATACGGTTTTTTTTCAACATCTTGCCATACCCCAATCGGATTCAATACCCAGTAGCTGCCAAATTCGTTCTGGAAAATCGCCGTACGCACTACAAATGATAGCTGTTCGGACCACAACTTCAGTTTCCTTTCATCAGGGACAATGACACACGCAATGGGAAATTGAGACAATTCGCTAAGATCCATGGTATTTCTGTAGTATTCATCGTAGAGCGCTCCTTTCTTCTGTAGCTGACCGCTAAAGACCTGTGCCTGGCGTCACACAGGTCTATGCATGCCCGGACTGGTTACGCAACAGAGGGAAATCCTTTATGTCAAAAAACTATGATTTCCACCCAAGAGCGGAAGTGAAAATTTGCAACGGTACGTAAAATACCTTGCAAGTGCCATAACTCCACTATTGGACCTCGGATCGACTTCCGATTTGTTGGAGGCGACAGCTGAGAACTTTCTAATGTGAATACACCTTTCGAATACTCGATTCCGTTCAGGGAAAGCCGAGTTACGAAATATTTGAGTGTTTTCAGAATTTCATAGTGATCCGGATGCGCTCAAAATTCTCAAGGCGCGCGACGAATAGTGCGCCCTAAAAGAAAATAAGGAGAGCGAAGGCGCGCGAGAGCGATCGCTCTCCTTTTACCAGATGGTCTGGATTCCGCATTCACCAGTCGACCGTGTGCCGGATTTTCCAGCGCTAGATCCGGGTGATGCATGTGATGCTGGGACCACTCATAAAGTGGCCGGAAAGCGACGAACTACGCAAAACTCTGCCACTTGAATTTCGTAAGCATTTCCCGGGCTGTGCTGTCATTATTGACTGCTTTGAAGTTGTTTGTGAACGACCTTCTGATTTGAGTGCAAGAGCTCGAACGTACTCTCACTATAAAGGCCATAACACTCCAATGTTTTTAATTGGCGTAGCGCCACAAGGTGTCATTACATTTATTTCGCATGCATGGGGCGGGAGTGCCTCAGACAAGTTCATCACGGAGCACTGCGGGCTGCTTATAGTCACCTAAATCCGGGTGACCAGTGGCTGACCGTGGTTTCGCTGTTGAAGACAGTGTTGGTATGTTCTGCGCAGAGTTGGTAATGCCCCCATTTACGAAGGGGAAGAAGCAACTCTCCAAACTGAAATTGGACAGTGCCCGACAAGTATCACGCGTCCGTATCCACGTGGAGCGAGTAATCGGAATGCTTCGCCAGAATTACACAATCCTCTCTGGCACTTTGCCTATGGCTTTCCTCATGCATGACGATCAAGCTACATCGTGTGCATTCATTGACAAGGTTGTCACCATCTGCTGTGATCTGCGAGTCTGTTGCACCTTTCGAGTAGACAATGAAATTATTATCATGCTGCTTCGTCAGCTGTAATGATTGCTATAATATTATTATTATTATGATGAAGAAAGGAAAAGGACAAAATAATAATATATTGGCTCACCATCCGAGTTCAAATATTATTATTATTTATAAATATTAACCTTGAATTTGAAGCCGGTTTATCCCATTCCCATTATTGTTACTATTAATTTTATTTAAACAATCGACGAGGAGACAATAGTCGTAAAATGGCAATAAATAAGATAAATTGTGCACTCATAACAACAGCAAAAATGAAGAAAGTCAAGTTCCATAATGTTTTCTTGTGACTGTCATCAGTGGAACGCCGTCACATAAAAATGTAATAACTAAAACACACACTTATATACATGTAGCTAATATGGTTTCAGGTAGAAATACAGCAGCTAACAGGTACAAAAAGGGAAGTTTGCACCTTTGCAATGTGTGAATATAGTGTATGTGAGAAAGGTAGTGGCAGATGAAAACTTCCCTTTTTGTACCTGTTAGCTGCTGTATTTCTACCTGAAACCATATTAGCTACATGTATATAAGTGTGTGTTTTAGTTATTACATTTTTATGTGACGGCGTTCCACTGATGACAGTCACAAGAAAACGTTATGGAACTTGACTTTCTTCATTTTTGCTGTTGTTATGAGTGCACAATTTATCTTATTTATTGCCATTAATTTTATTCATATCTATTTATTCATATCTATATCCATCCGTGGCCAACCCCATCTCAGATGGATTGACAATATTAAAAATGATCTAAAGCACGCCAATATTGATATTTCTGACTGTTTTGAACTGGCTCTAGACAAGAAAAATGCCTGATGCTTGTGGAAAAATGTGCTGCGCTTGCGTAGTTGTTCTTACTGCGATACGTTCTAACAATAATGAGATGCCTTTTGTCGGCTCTTCTGCCTGGATGTCGTTGACAGATGCGTTAAGCCCATGGATCCTTCCATGAGTGACATGCGAACTGTAACTATTATTATCCATCCTCTGCTGGCATAACAGCTACACCATAGCTCAGTGGTTAGAGCATCGCTGGCCTCAAGCCAAGGTCCCTGCCGCTTCGAGTCCTGGTGGTGACAGTCACTTTTTCTATTTATTCATATCTATATTCATCCTCTGCTGGGATGACAGCTAACCCATAAGTTTGCTCAGTACATGTTCGAGCATCCTACTGCGGCACCTTACACACAACAGCATCTGTAGCTGCACTTGGTAGTAGTACATGTGGTCTTGCTTAAGATGGAGTGCTCCGCCGGACTTTACTAGACAGAACTTCCCTGAATCGGCAGCATCATGCAGGCAGGTACGGATCACTTGAGTCTGGTGCAGCGCGCTCCAGCTTTTCACGGTACCGGCATTTGCTGGAGTCATCTAACTCGTCATACACTTTCGAAAACTTAGGAGAAGCCATGGTCACTGATTCAGCCTTCGTGCAATAATCCTTTGTCAAGAATAAAGAGGAACGTAACAGCGATACAGGAAATTTCCTTCGGGCACTGTACATGTACTTCGTTTCATCTCTTTCGCCACCCGTATGGAGCGCGGCCGCTTTGGCCGCCTGCACGTGACCCTATCACGTAACCTCTCTAGACACGCATCATAAGCTTTCCCATCCCCAGCATCGTGCATAGTGTGTACGTTGAATCCGCCGAGACATTTGGTCGGGCGAGTACACCGCACCTCGCCAGCACAGTCGAGTTCCTTCAGTGCCTATACACCTACTGGCTTACGCTTGTTTTGCTACTGTTTGGTTTCCCCTCTCTTTCCGTAGATATGTGCATGTGATACAAAAAATTAAAACTGCCTAGTTGTCTTAAAACTGGTGCATGTGACAGCGTTCTCCTTCCATTACCTTGGGAGGTGCTATTCAGGAAACTTCACTTCTCAATTCGAAACTCCAAAAACAGTCTCTTCACTGTGATTCAAGTTGAGTTGAGAAGTGAAGTTTCCTAAATGTCTAAGTGGCTAAGTTGGAGTTTGTGGACAATTAGAAGAGGTGCTATTCACCAAAACATTCGGTTACTGAACTGATGCAAAGTACCGCCACACCAGCCAGACTGACCTGTGTCTCCCAATGCCTCTCAATGCCTCACAGTGCCTCTCAATGCCTCGCAATGCCTTACAATGCCTCACAATGTCCCCCAATGCCTCGCAATGTTTCGCAATGCCTCAGTGCCTCACAATGTCTCACAAAGAACCTGCCAGTGGTTAAATGCATGACAGAGCCATAGACGGCATAGTCCTTCACTTTGACGCAAAGTGTGCAGTGCAGACCACTGATGTGTCTAGATCCTGCCGAGCTCAGGGACGTACTTCGGGCACATGCAAACCCGATTCGAGTAGATGCCTTCCTCTCACACTAATGTCTCGACGAGCTGTTCACGAGGCCTGATGTCCAGTCCTGCTCAATGAAATCGATGAAATCCAGTCGTGTCACTCAAGTTTGCACCATGCACCTTTTCGCAGCCCAGTGTTCGCAGGTCTGGGGCTGCGCAACCCCCGGCGCGTACTTGAGTGACATGACTGGATTTCACTGAGCAGCGCCGTACATCTACTAGTAGTTTCGTTGCGGAATGAATTGCAGGCGCGTCGGAAGAAGTTTTGAATACCGTAAAGTTCCGTGTATACGCCCACTCGAAATAACGCCCATGCAGGAGCGGCAGGTGGCAGCCGTGGATTAGTGCTCAGGCATCCCGATTTTTACGCATTCAGGGCCGTTAAACGACTTCGCCAGTAATACAGACGTGCATGTATGCCAATAACTGCTGCTTGTCAGGGACTAACAGAGTAACAAAGAACAGTAGCCTTACGTTTGTTACTGTTTTGCACACATAATACTAGATGTGGTAGACTTGTACAAGCATCTGCATGCCTGTTGCAAAGACACACGATTCATACACTGCAAGGTGCATACAAAGCACACAGGCCATATTGCTTACCCTCAGAACCATCGGCACCACCATCTGTTTCATCATCGACGCGTCGCTTCCTCACTATCCGGCGATATCGATCAGCGTACAGGATAACTATGAGCACTAAGAACTGTCCGCAAAGGCCCAGGAATGGCCATACGGCACCGATAGGATCTGGCAACACGAACAACAACAGCAGAAGAAGAATGGGCAGCTGGCACACAGCCTTCGTCTCACAACAGTGCTAATAACTAGCGGGCAAGACCACAAAAGCAGCAGCCACTCTACAGGCAGAAATTAGGTACTGCACAGGCGTGGACACGGCAACACGAACACACTGTGTACACACATCACTGCTCTTAGCAGCAGCAGCAGCAGCAGAAAGAAAGAACCTACCGCGTACTCTGAACAGTGCTGTGCTATCGGTATTGCCGATGACAAGGCCATCCGGCCGCACAGACTGCACAACACAGCGGTAGTTGCCTCGGTCATCATACTGGGTGTCGGTTAGCGTGAGCACACTTCTCACCCGAAATGGGTTGCCATTGACGGGACTGTGGGGCAGAGAAGAGAACAGGCAGAACAAGAATAACAATTGAAACTGTATACTGTAAATTCATTGAAATAGAAGAAATCACCTGGAAACGAGTTCTGAAGCAACTATCCACGACCGTAACAAGATAACAAGCAGTCAGAAAGTGCGATTACAGGGCACAAAACTGACATGTTACTGTGACATTCAACGACCCGAGACCTAGCTCCCACACACCTCCAGTGCGCAAACCAACAGCCTTCCAGCTTGGACGGTTCAAGGTTCTTGTAAGACCAACGAGAGGAAGGTGAGCGCAGCGAAAATGTGCAAAAGCTAAGTCCCACGGCAACAAAGAATGCCGACTGTTACAGGACCATGACGGGACCAGCTAATACGATGACAATGCGGTCTAACTATAATTCGAAGCAGCAAAGCAGCACACCACCCAACCTGGGTGGGTGAGCAATATCAGAGATATTTCTGACTTTCTGACTGCTTATTATCTTGTTACAGTCGTGGATAGTTGCTTCAGAAGTCGTTTCCAGGTGATTTCTTCTATTTTAATTATATTTTTTGGCTCAGTATCCGAGTTAAATTTGTATACTGGAAGTCGACAATTTTTCGGCCCATTCAAATTTCGGCCTCCCAGGGCTAAAACCCATTTCGGCCGCAAAACTAAATTTTGGCTGCAACAAATTTTCGGCCAAACATGACCAGGCCGAAAATAGCCAAAAATCACTATGCGCCGAATATTTGTTGACTTACAGCGGTAGTGCATACTGTGATCACAGTGCAAAGTGTACATGAGGACATGAGGGCATGTGAACAGCTAGACCAACAAATGCCCCGGTGCAGATAGTACTGTACTGGTATAGCCTCAACATCATGTGCTGAGCTGCTCAGGTATGTCAGAACAGTGAGCTGCTGGAGTGTCCCGGCACTTGGCCAAGACTGCGGGCTGGACACGCTGATGATGCAGCACACATCAACGGCGGCTGGCCATCATACAAATCCAGCCGACGCCATTCATTTCAACAGCAGACTACAGTCACATGAAACCACACACACATACACACACACACATGCACACACACACACGCACACACACACACACACACACGCACACACACACACACACACACACACACACACACACACACGTAAACAAACACACACGTACACAAACACACACACACACGTACACAAACACGCACACACACACACACACACACATACACACACAGAGAGACTTACTTGAAGACTGTGACAAAAATACGGCTAGTCGAGGTCAGATCCAGGGCTCTGTTCTCGAAGAGCCAGGTTATAGTCGGTGCTGGCACGCCGGTTGCTACGCACATGGCTGTCTTGGCGCTACCCTTGTTGGTTTCAAAGTTCTCCAGTCCGGTCTCAATGCTGGGTCCAGCTGCAGTACACCAACAGTGCATGCACATATGGAGAGAAAGGGGGGAAGTGTTGGAACTCTTTTTTCATGCTGACAAGCGATCATCAAACAGTGCAGAGAGTGCAGAGAGTGCAGAGAGTGCAGAGAGTGCATGCATATTCGTACATTCAGGTACACGCACCTGCACAGAAAGAAAAAACCGTTAACTCAAGCCCCACAGATTGTCCACAGTTAGATACGGACTCTACATGCAGCATTTTAAGATGATAAACTACAACTCGCTTTTCCCATTCTACTACTGAAGACCTTGCGCCGGCAAATGATTAGCGTACAAGATGAATGCGGACATGAAATAATCGTGAAGCCTTGGATGTATAATGGCTATGAATAAAATAAATTGTCCAATCGTAACCATAAACAAGTATACCAGTTTCCCAACCTTGTTATACTCATTGCCATTCTTACAGCTATAGTCTCATTGACGATTATTGATTGGACGTATGCAGTCCATTTTCTTGTAGTGTCACAGTGCCACCACCACCACCCCACACTTCATACCATCTTGACCAGCGGTACTGCCCCCGTACTTGACCATCTTCATTGACCTGTAAGTATGCTAAGGCCTCGGTCACACTACGGCAAGTTGGAAGCTGGATGCAGCGCCAAGCCGTAGCACTTGACACAGACGTGGGGTCACACAGTGGTTTTTTTTACAGCGCATAACTGCCGCGGCCTGACGCATTTGTCTACGTCAACAAAATCACCAGGGAAACTCAATGACGACACAGATTCCCACGGAAACCGGCCTGTTGTTTATTATACAAAAAAATTGTCGGACAAAGTTTTCAAATTGTTCATTCATTTTTCATTATTACAAGAAGACAAAAGGTCCATGCGTGCACGATCGTAAAATTCGTTGTTGTTTCTTTCCGAATTTGAGGCCCTTTTCAGTTGTAGTGTCATTTTGTAGTGTCATGGATCGGGCAAGAAAAGTCCGCACCGCAGGTGTGTTTCTTATGACTTTGTCATACTGGTTGTCCTTTTTTGGGGCACTTGGCGACAATAACAACACTCACAAGTCAACAGGCTCCAGTTGAGCGATGACCCACTCATACTACGGGTCCTTTTTCGACATCATTTTCTTCTCAGAAAACGCCTCGCTCTTCCGCCAGGTTCGGAGCAGAGTAGCCTCGGCCTCGTAGGTCCACGGACTCATCTCGAAAAAAAGAGGGAACAAAATAAACCGTGAGGAGACGAATGTCGAATGACTGGTCAACTTAAGCAACTGTCTTGAAAGACACTGTTTTTCCACCAAGCGTCCCTCCCGTCAGCGGCAACGCAGCCGATTTCCCTCACGTCAGACGCAGCTGCGTCTGACGCTCAAATTTCCCGCGTTTTCGTCAGTTGCCATGGAAAAGCTCATGATTCTGACGCTGACGCAGCATTTTGCCGTAGTGTGACCGATGCCTAAGTGACCTATCAGCACTGCAGCCATACCTCCTCCTCCCCCCCCCCCCACACACACACATGACGTACTATTCAAGAGTAGAGGATAGTTGCACTGATCATTCTCCATGCTGCAGTTGGAGACGTTCATAGCAGAGCCCGTTATCAGTTCAAATGTGTACGAGCCAGCATCGTCGCGATCCGGCCGCGGTATGTTCAGCCCCACCAGCCAGATTCTGTCCATGACGAATGGCTGAAGTATTATACTGATGTCCTGCAAACACAAACATGTGCACACACACACACACACACACACACACACACACACACACACTGAATACACACATGGACACACACTTGTACTTGTGCTTTCTCACTGCCAAAACAGGTCACGTGGGTCTCCCGAACGAGGGGACAGAGATTCAACTGAATCTTACAAAGATTACTCAATTGGCTATCAGTGAACCGCTCATCATGCAGTCCTCAATGGGATGTTATTCACAGCATCATGGCAAGGTGGGTGCAATCAAGCCACCCATGCAATTGTTGCAGTACGTTATTTTGTGTACGCCGTGTGTACGTGGTGTTGGTGAATGCGCGCGTTGCTGTGGTGTGAAAACACTGAAAATCAGTCTTCATCTTGAGTTCGTCATGTCTATAGTCCGTTTCAAAAAGATTTGCAATCCTGGCGATCGCCCGCGGAGTTTGGCGTCTTACCGTATGAGCACTCGAGCGCTGCCTGGAAAAACTCACTGTGAACTCGAAGAAATATTCCGCGCGAAAGCAGGAAAAATGACAACTCACTCACGTTGATACAGTCATGTACGTCTGGTTTACAACAAACGAGTTCTTCCTCGTATCGATAATGGAGTCAGAGCTCTAGAGAGGACATGTCGAAACGAAAATGTTGTCAATGTTGACGAGCGGCATGGGTCCGAATTCGTTTTGTGACCAAAATAGTTTCTTTGAGCTGCGATGCAATTTACTCACCGTGTGACGAAAACGACATCGACACGGACTCATTCCCAAGGCCATGACTTGGCAAAGCTATCCGTGTGACTTCGACGACATTTTCAGAAACGCACACGCTTGTGAACGCTGATAGAAGACGGCGTTGACTGCTAAATTCAAATAAATTGGCCGGATCTTGAAATACTAAAATAAATCTCAAAAAGCTACAGCGCGATGACTTCCAGTATATTCACTCACACCATTGCAGTGTTGTGGGTGTGTTCACATGGCGTGAGCCAGTCAAGTGTCAGTCAGTTCGGCAGGAAGTGCGAGCTCCAACAAGTCGTTTGGTGCAGCCATCTTCTTTGTCTTGTACCAGCATCACCAAATGCAAAACAATGAAAAAAAAGTTTGACTTGAGGATAGGTTGGGATTTGAACTCACAACTTCATGGTCAGCAGACAGCATTCATAACCACAAGGCCAAAAAGGAAAGGATAAATCGTGGGTTTTGGTTAAAAAATCGATACTGGCTTCCTGGGTAAATTGTAAACCATGGGAAAAGGCCGGAAACCTGGCCGAAATTCTAACTCCTTAACGGTTGGTCCAATTGTTCCGAAACCTTCACAGAACAATTTGCCGTGTCCTAACAAGCCATTCTATGTATTTTATTGTCCAAATTTCCCTTATCTTCATACTTTTTAAGACCCAAACCTGATTGTAAATCTTTTTGAAACAGACTGTAGTTGTGTTTCCGTAGTCGTCTTGTAATAAACGGTCTTTCTGAATGTAGCTATCGTCGTCCTTTGTATAAGTGTGGAGATGACACGTGACTGGGAGCAGGTGGAGAAAAGTTAGTTACAACATTGGTGGCAGCGGTGGGATTCGAACCCACGCCTCCGAAGAGACTGGTTACTTACAATACAATCACATATCAACACAAGATTGTACGCAGAAAGGTGAAACCTGTCACAACACAACGACTTACGTCTTCGCCCGTTCCAACTGGCACAGTCTCAACTGCTTCAGCACGAACCGTATGCCGGAACCAGCGCACGTTTCCCGCGGCCAAGTTCCGACTCGAGGCAGACACGAGCTGGCAAACCAGCAGATTTCCCGCGTCTGGCCTGATCACATCGCTGTCGTTGCGACGCAGAGTCTCGTTCAGATCCAGCAGTTCCATGTGCCCCTGCGGCAGGTAGTAGGAGTCGTTCTCCACGCGGTACACCGAGCAAGCCTGGATGTCGATTTGAGTGGACGGTGCCAGAGGTACTACCACTGTACAAACACACATGCACACACACACACACACACACACACACACACACACACACACACATGCACACACACACACACACACACACACACACACACACACACACACACACACATACACACACACACACACACACACACACACACACACACACACACACACACACACACACACATACACACACACACATACACACACACACACATACACACACACAGGAAAGTCAAGAAGCGGTAACCAAGGAAAAGGTATGGATTACAAAATCGTACATGTATGTCATAAAGTAATCGGTACCTTACTCAACTCAACTCTGCAAAGCAGTGAAGAGTTGGTAGTGTAACTGGCTCCTTTCATCTTGGTCTTACCCATCTACAGAATCATGTCAGGCTGATGGTCCACAGGATGTTTTGGACCAGCAGTGTGCGTCAAGCTCGCCACACGGTCACACAACTTCGTCCTAGCTATATCATCATCCTCCTACCCAGCATCTCCAGTAACTACCAACACATTGCATCTGGCTGTCCAACACCCCCGCCTCACTGCACACGGGGGAAAGTCCCTGGTTTGCAGTATGGAGTCAGCTGCGGGCTGAGCTGGACGTCTCATTGTCAGACGTTCTCAGAACACAAGCATCACCGACTAGTGTTCCCTTGCAGGCTTGCACACTGCAGGGTATGTGCCAGCAAGCTGGACGTCACCGGGCATTTCATTGTCATTTTTATGACTGGCCAAATACAAACACTTCATCCATGGCAGAATTGAAACAGGCCCATAGCCAAGCACAAGGTACAAGAAAGCTATTTGTAGAGCTAGCCACATTTGGGCTGCGACTTCGGGGAATCGCCAACCTGAAATGAACACTAAAGCCAGATACCAAGGGTCCTTCAACACACAACAGTATAGGGCGTCGGGTATAGGAGGTGACGACGGTAGCAAGTTGATGTAGGTTTGAAGATACTCGTGATGCACACCTATGCAAAGGGTTGAGTAACATACAATCTAACTGCATACTGTCTACTTCGTGCAAGGTATGTTTCTGTAGGCATCGCGCAAGCCGGGGTTCTCCACGGGGAACGTGAGAATGTTAGGTCATCAGGTTAGTCATGGTGCACACTTGAATCACAGGGAAAGGTGCAGCATGACCTACTCAGGAGGGTGGGAAGTGACATGGCGTAGGGGTGCGACGGCTTGCACTGCTTGTGACAAGATGTCAGCAGTTTCCGCGTGAAGCCGTGGGAGGTTGTACTTTACAATAGTACTGAGGCGCTCATGCGTCACGTGGCTGAGGTCCAACTAGTGACTCGCAAGAGATAGGTGGGACAATCAACCTGTTTCACTACACAGCACATAGCAACCTTTCATGCATTACATGCAATGGTGTCGTGCACAAGAAGAGTGCATTGCATTCGCAATTCTTTGGGAACTTCCCAAATCCATCTGGAGTAACACCTTTGGAGCAGAGCCTAAGGCCGCGGTCACACCGAGCTCGATTCAGCCGTTCAGCCGAAACAAGCGCTTGTTTACGTCACTATTACCATGGAAATGGCTGAAAAATGTCCTACAAGCGACTTTCAGCCGTGGCTGACTCTCAGCCGTTTTTTTTCGGCTTGTTTCAGCCACAGCTTGTACAAGCGGCTGAAAGCCGAAATTCAAAAAATAATTTGAGTGCGCTTGGAGCTCCGGAGCAAGTTGACATGATGAACTGATTTTGATGTTCTTTCTTGTGTCCGTGGAACCGTGCTATCCCTGTGCCTTTGGTTTTGACCGTGAGTCTGTCTACCCCAACTACACTGTATTCAGTTTGATTTGGATTTTGTCCGACGACCATGGATTTCTGCCGCTGTGCCTCTAGACTGCTGCGTAGATTGTTGGAGCTGTGGTTTGAGGCCAAGACAAGGCACCACACTCACGACCGAATTCATGAAGAAAGCCGGGTACGAAGAAGAGAGTGGATTGCAGCTGAGTTCAATAACGGCAACCGGCGGGGCAGAAAGCTCGACATCAGGAAACACCACCCGAACCATCGCGTCCATGCACACCGAACAAATAAAAAGAGCACGACTTCGCAATTCAGAATCCGGGCTTCCTTTGCTTCTTCATCAAAACTGAACACTAGAACAAGTACAGTTTTAGATCGCGAACGTTCTGCTCTCCAGTTTCTTGCAAACATTGGTGTGTTTCGAGATATTCAAAATTTGGCGGGTAAGAAAAACAAGCCATTCAAGCATTGCACTCAAGGTCTGGTGTGACCGCGTCACAGGGATCACGCAAGCCAGCTGAGCGCCAGCGATAACAAGCCCAAAGTGGCTTGTTTCGGTGTGACCGGGGCCTAAAAAGGATAGCTTCACAGCTTATCATTTCAGCCATGCCTGATTAGACCTAGGTGGCAAATGCAGTGCCTAGCAGCGAGAGGAAGGGGTGCAATCTCGCAGGTGCCAAGTGACTGACAAGGAGCACAGGTTCGTCAGCTGCACCCTTCCACACGTGGGCATAAGAATGACTACCGTATTTCCCCATAAGTTAGTACGTACTAACTTTCGAACTTAGCATCCACATGAGTACTAACTTTCGGGGGTGGTACTATCTTTCGGGGAGTACTTTTTTATCGGGGGTAAATGACACGCAGTGGGAAGCCTGTGCAACTCTAGTGTCCGTGCATATGATGTATGTACTGTACGGTGTCTGTACATGTAGGACGGGTACGAACTTACTATCTTTCGGGGGGGGGGGGGGGGACTGTCTTTCGGGGTGATAACCTCGGCAGTGGAAAGTGTATTTTTTATAGGGGGGTACTAAGTCAATGGGGAGAACTAACTTACGGGAAATACGGTATTATTATGTACATCTCTATTCACTGGTTTGAGGGAAAGATGTATATCTTTAGTTCAAATTTTGTTTACTTCAAATAGATAATGAGAGAGGGGGGGGGGGGAGGGGAGGAGGTACATGGAGCAATTCAGAAGACAGACACAGGAAAAAGATATATTCTGACTTACCCCGCACAACGGCCTGTGGCAAAGTTACTGCGAATCTACACCTATAGGTCCCCATGTCCGACAGCAGTACGGGGTTGAACGTCCATGTGCGCTCCAAAACACCGGCCGGACCCCGCGGCGGATTCACCTGCAGTACCCAGGAAGCAATTTATCAAGGCAGTCGGGTTACACAAGGAACGAGTAAAACAGACAGCCGTGATCAGATGACAGCAGGCTATTGTTTCGTGACACTGCTTCCCGGGTGTTGAGAACACTGCTGACTCTTGAACTGGTTTGAAGCCAGATCATCATCACCTGCTCTTAGCATTGTATACACGAGTCACTTGGAGTAGATCCGTGCACTGCTGCTACTGCTGCTGCTGCTCAATAGGAAATAGGACCAGTTGCACTGCATAAGCCCGTGACCTAGTTCCCCCTTTTTCTCCCTGGAGCTGCCCACTGTACACATTTCCTACTGCACTTCTATCAGGCTTTTGCAGCCTTACCTCCGAATCACAATGTGCACGGTGTTAAAACTGAGTAAGCAAGATACAGACTTCACTCCTCCTCCTCCCCCCCCCCCCCCCCAGCATCCCTCGAATGCACATTGACTACACCATGCTTACCATTATTCTGTCACTGGCCTGGACCATCGAACTGTCTCGAAATAGCTCGACATCGTTGCGCTCGACTTCGCTTGTCGTAACGCATGTGATGCTAGCCTGGGTGCCATTAACAGCCGGAATTGGTTGAAATACAACACCTAGCCAAGGCCGCCGCCAGAGCAAGACGGTGACACGCAGAACACACGGTCGTGAGAACATCAATTATCCAAACCATCCGCGGCACAAACAGTTCAGACGGGGTTTGGATGAGGGGAGTGTTCGGGATAATGAGAGAGTCTCAGATACACGCGAACTGTACATAGCAGAGTCACTACAAGCATGTGATACAGTTTCATCATCGAATAAATACATACAAGCTATCATGTACATGTACCAGAAGATCTATCCTGCATTGACCGGCATGCCAGAAGCGCACACATACACACGGTCGTAAGAACATCAATTATCCAAACCATCCTGGTAGAAATGCAGTAAAACCTGTAATGGCGACCAATCGGATATGGCGAGCACTCGACCACGGCGACCCTTTTCCTTGTCACGGACGCATTCACATTCAAAACAGCTCGGATAAGGCGAGCACTCGCTCAACGCGACCAACGACCACCCACCCGCGACCGCGTTGCATCCTACTAGTACATTGTACAATGTACGCATTGCACTGAGTCTGATGCTAGTGCCGCACATGATCTACACATCAGCGCAGGAAGTGTAGATGTACACGGTGCATGCACGACACTTGACAGGTCTGAGACCGAGGCGCACATGAGTCGTGATGAATAGCATAGGTGTGTGCAGTGTGATGAACTGATCAAAATGATATGTCACGCGTATATGTATTATATATTTTCTAATTTTTTTATTTCACCGTCCAATGGCAGAAGCCAATGCAAAGGAGGGGGCGTTAGCCAGCCATGGCAAGAGAAGAAAAAGGAAAGCCTTGCCCAGGAAGTCTCCGGGATTAGAAGTGGTCAGGGCTGCTCTGGTCACCCCGCAGGAGAGTATCAGTTCACACCCGATATAATGCCGGACGTTGTTTTGATCAGAGACTAGTACAATGCAGTACCAACACTGTACTGCTCCTTGCTGTTGATGCTAGTGCCGCCGGCCGTCTTCGCTGCGCCATTTTTTTGGCCAGCAGAGGAAGGGTGCACGAGCCGGCGGCGGCGCTCATTCTCGTTCTGCTCATTTGTCTACTGGCAGTGTCTCCTGACTACCAGCTGTCACAATCATATGCACAGCTGCAGGTTTGCTTCAGAGTTTCTAAAAAATGAACTGCACCGTGTAGACACATGAAAAATGGTTGCAAATGCACCCGCATAAATGTGGTATAAATGTGGGTATTCGTGTGGATCTTGGCAATGATTACTTTCAGCACCAGTACCCTCAAGTTAGTTTAAACTGGCAAAGAGAACTGTCGGTCGACAGCGAGCAGAACACAATTTTAGAATCCTTTCCATCAGCTGTAACAAACTAGTGCTTACGAGTTGGCGCATCTCCGAAATCCTGTGCTTTGGCCGAGAACACCGTGAGCAGAATAGCGACGAGGGTGACGGTGACTGACAGGAGCATATTTGTGACGCTGTGGGATGTTCGGAAACCACGTGCACCGGACACTGCAGAAGGTTTGTTGCCGCTGTACTGGCTGTGTCATCAAACGCTGTATTCCTACTGATCACAGTTTGGTTTCGGAAGTCCCTTCACCACCGCGTCTTGACGAATACGAATAACAGGCTCTTACATAGGTACTACTAGTACTACTCAAGGTAACTTTACGGATTGCTAAAATTCCACCACGCTGCGGGCGTTTACTTGACAAGTTCGGTACAGCACCCGTGCGAACCAAGTTTCCGAGCTGCACTTTCACCACCTTGTCCTTGTTCGCCTCGGCCAACACGCGGCGAAGTCGCGTCCGATGTTTCCCAGACGGCGATGTCGACCGAGGCGATATCGATAGCGTCGTTGAGAGTTGTTTCTTCACAAAATGGCCTGTGCCTGTGCGTGCGAAGGGAGTGCATGAGATGTTGAGTACATGTAACCAGGTAACAAACGCGACAAACAGTACATAGGCGATAGTACAGTGCTGGCAACTGAAATCCGACCCCCTGAGCGGTGCGCTCACATCGCAAAGACCCGAAATAGAGGCCGCTAGAAAGTGAACGCGCCGCCCAGGGGATCGGATTTCAGTTGCCAGCACTGTGTACCTGTAGGCTGTACTGACAGTGACCAGGGAGTCGTAAAATACCGTATTTTACGACTCCCTGGTACTGACTTGTAGTACAATGTAGTTGTACTACGAATACGGACCACTGCCTGGTACCTCACACGCTTCAACAATCCCCCCCCCCCCCACCCCCAGGGCGCGCCCGCGACCCACGTGACCTTGGTTTGCGGCTTGGGATCGAACGAAGCAGGGGGACTAGTCCCTGGTATGGATGGAAGCAAGAGTACATAACCCCCAAGACTGCAAGAGTAAGAAGAGTAAGAGTAAGAGTGTGCAACTACAGCCCGGGGTCTGCGACGGCAGAACTTCACATCACGTGATGAACCCGTACACATTATTTGCACTCTGTGCATGATAGCAAGAGTTCATAACCCCCAAGAGTGTGCAACGGGCATAGACCCAGCGCTCGGCGAAATTCCTACATTACGTCATGTGCAGCTTGTCATCCGAGGTAAATTTGGGTTCTTTGCGATTTCTGGAAACTATACCCTGAACCGCTCCTAACTCAAGGCTGTAGCCTCGACTTTTCGAAGCTTTTTTCAAGCCATTTCGGACGTACAAGTCGTACTTTCTCAAAAACAAACTCTTTCTCCAAGAATCCATGGACATCGCGACAGGAAGAAGTGAGGACGCTGTTAAAAATATTGCATTGCCGTCGAGGACAATCATTCTGATAGCTATGCAACTCAGCCGAAAAATGCTCCTTCGAAGACGATTTCAAATGGTTGACTCCCGGGAACTTGAGAGAATACGTCGAGGAAAGCACCGGAAATATGCCGATGGCCTGGGGAAGAAATTGTTCTTGAAGAGACTGCCTGCACTGGTGAAAGAAGAAGGCGATGAAGAGTCACCATTGCATCGAAAAAATGAATAGTTTTGTCTTTAGGATCGTGTGCTTCGTTTCACTTTTGCTTCTTGCTGTGAGGCTCAGACTCAGACTAGAATCGCAGATTAGGCAGTTTACCCTGGGGAAGCATCCTGATTTGACTGGTTTGACTGTAAATTTTAGAAGAATTCATCGGTGTGACTCATCGCACTGCACCAAAAATGACGCAATGAAGGAATTCCGCCGAGCGGGCTTCCATACAGGGACTGATCAGGAGTTGCACACTCTTGGGGGTTATGAACTCTTGATGATAGATACAGGGTTGTACGCAGCCCAGCTTTGGGTGCAACTCTCTTGCGGTCACTTTGCACTGTTTGCCAGCATAACCTTTTGAACCATGTCACGTGATGTGAAGTTCTGCCGTCGCAGCACAGCATAGAGGTTGTGCAGGCAGTTGCACACTCTTGCCTTGGGGCAATGGGAGTTATGTTCTCTTGATGGAAGTGATACACAAAACTGTTGATGCCGGTAGTGTACCATGGTCCATGGTGTACGTCCGGCCAAAACATTAATGCGCAGGAAATGTCCCGACTCCATCATCTTCAATGCATGCAAAGTAACTGATGTCATTGGACACCAGGGAGCCCTACACATACCATACACATCGGCATGTGTAGGGCTAGCTCCCTGCATGCTGGGTCCCTTTCCCGTTTGAATAGTGAATCCAAAACGAGAGAGCTTGGAAGCTCAGGGCCCTACGCTATGCTTTTTTGCCTTGATGACCTAGACAAAAAAAAGCATAGGGATGTTATAAATTCTTTAAAAAAATTCCTTTTTTGTTAAAGACATAACCTGGGATTAAAGATGCACTACAATGTAGTATCTGGGCAGCCAGAGGAAAGGAAAACGGTCCGGCTACCCCGGCTACCCCGGCAAAGAAAAACCGAGCTTGCATGAAACCTATAACACTTTCTGATACCAAAACATTATTGATGGATATTTCCACTTGCAGTCCGCACCCTGTAAGAGCTGCTGCGGCAAGTCAGCCAACACAGCCAACACCATTCATGCCACTGGCCACAATGACAGAACATGACCTGGAATGCAATGAATCACGAGTACAATACTAGTAAACTTGCCTGCATCAATCATTATAATATTTATATCCATGGCTTTATAGCACAGACAGCAGTGTCAGGGCCAAGAAGCTGCAGCTACAGCAGTGCTGAGCGAGTGCGTTAGATTAGAGCGGCTACATGTACTTGTAGAGACATCAAGTTCATACAATCATAAGCATTGAGCCAGTGGACCAGTGAAATCAGCAGGTGTGGCACCGGATTATAGGAAGAAACAATGATGTTCCCATTAGAAACTTCTACCAGCATAAGAAATGAGATCATTAAAAAAAGCACCCCAAGCCTGCCAGGGTCGTGTTGCCTAAATTTCACAGCCATAAAAATGTAAGCTAAAATTTGAGGACAGTTAAAAAAATAAGCCAAGTATTCACAAAGGTATGCAAATAATCGACGTGGAGACAACAATTTTATAATAGCACTGCAGGATTTGTTCTCTTTATTGCTATTATTCACAAAGGCTTTTTAATTACTGTGCAAGATCGATCGGTCTCAACGTAGATGGCCAGCCACCTAACTGCTATACAATCACGCATGCCAGTCGTTATCGCTGAAGAGAATCAGCCGGTGGCGCAGCACCTGCACACAGTATCCGGTCAGTGCCTACCCGGTGTCTGTTCAGTGCACGCAGGCACACTGATCACTGGACATACTTACACACAGCGTGTGCATGGCGTGGCCTGGATCAAGCAAATACACAACACCTACACCACACACTAAGTGATCTCAAGGTGAGCCGCGGCAAACGAATAGAAAAGAGATTGCCTGCACGTACAGCCCATTCGTCAATCTAAAAAAATGCTCTCACAGAACACACTGAAGCATAAGAAGGCGGCCTGAGCATTGTGGAGCATAAGCAAGACGTTAAACGGTAGACACAATTGAGCTGTACCTGTGATGCCACGTGCTATCTGATATCCGTAGGGAGACTTTCAACTACCTGCTGAGCATACGGTGAGTTCCAGTCGCGATCGAACACTGCCTGAAGTTGACCCTGGATGGTGTCTGCTGCGGGTGTTCCCGCTCGAATGGCCGCAGTCTGGTTGATGAGAAAGTTGATGCCGCACGTATCAGTGAAGTAATCCTTGGACCAGTTTGACGTGTCTGGTGCAAAGCAAGGGATGCAGAAAGAAGATGGTCTACTAGTATAACATGAGCATTGAGGTAGTACAACACACACACGAATGTGCGCATACACACCCCACACCCACACATTCTGTCTGTCTGTTTCTGTCTGTCTCCGTTGGTCTGTCTGTCTGTCGCTGTCTGTCTCTCTCTGCCTCTCTATGTCTCTGTCTCTCTGTCTGTCTCTGTCTGTCTGCCTGTGTGTCTCTCTATCTCTTCTGTTTGTTTGCATGCTACACACTCTCATGTCGTATGTCTTTCCTTTCTTCGTGGCTCCGCGAGAGCTTGGACAATTCACTTGTCCATGGAAGAAAGTAGCGGTGCCTGTTCATTCTGGAGAAGGAAAATTATGATAAAAATGTTACTTTATAGCAACCAATCAAGCAGGCAGTAGAACACAGGTGGAAGGGAAGAGAAGGCACCAACTGACAGGACACTCACAATCAAAGCAAACAAAAGGCCACAAGGGCACACGTACCTATGTGCGCAGCGTTCTCCGTCACCATGTATTTGTTGTGGTTCACGCGTGCGTACGAGATGTTCTGCTGGTCCTCACTGGCGTTGACGACAAAGAAACGCTAGAAGCACATTGGGCAGCAATGGAATACAAACAAGACAGTACGGGTTATAGCAAGCTTCGAATAGCAATGTATGAACATCAATGCTCAACATGGTATAGCAACAAACAAATTAAACAAATGAAACAATGAAACAATGAAACAATGATGGATGCGACTGAGTGTCAACAGGGATGAATTTAGTGTCAAATTTTTACATAGCAGTTTCTGCTATACGAAATCACAATTGTGTAGCAGTCAGTTTGATTTTGATGAGCATTATTCTTGGAAGGTTGGGTGTTTACCACATTGTCCTTCTTGATAGTGATGCCTGAAAGCCCATTTGCAAAAAAAACCCGACTGAAGCCTACAAGTGCACGCAGATTGAGAGTACCTGCGCCACATACACTGCACTGTATGCATGTTACTTGACAGCGCAGGCTAGGCATGGACAGCTTGTATGTATCGCAATTTCCTGCTAGTCACGGTGACTCTTGAGTAGCAGTAGATCGATTTTGCATCGCAAACTGCGATAAGATACAGGATAAATTCATCCCTGGTCAATATATCTGCTGCTACTGCTGCTGCTGATGATTGTGATTAACCCGACTGCTGCATGGACGATAAGTGCTGCGAATAGTGATCATGCACCCTGGCCTGAGTAGCTCGCTTGGCTAATTGAAAGTCTGCCGACCTGGGCCACATTGTGTTGCTAATACATGCACAACCCCAGTGACAGCGCACAAGTTGGTTGAGTTTGGCCGTCAGGAGGCCAGCGCAAGGTATCCGGGGCGCGAGTCTGATTCCAGCGAGGGGCAATGTGGTACCCCGCAGCGCAAGGGTAGCGTGATACCCTAAGCCAACGTGCGCGCTGCATGAGTAGCGTGATACTCGCCGAGCGCTTTTGCTGTTGCCTAGCAACGCGTTTCTGTCTTTCCTGGGCCCCCAAATGCATGTTGGGTGGCCCTGCGCATGACTGCACGTTGTCATAGCAACCGTGGAAACCTCAAGCCGGTTACCAACAAGCTAGGAATCAGACCAAGCCGCCGAATGCCCCCAAATTCTGCGTTGGTCAGCCGAATGACCTTAGTGTGGTATTCAAGCGCTTCAGCTACATGTACGTAGTTCAAATGCGCGCCATTCGTATGTTTGTTTTCCCTTAGTGACACTGATAAGGGTTTGAATTGCATGTAGTCGGCAAAAGCAATGGGTGGCATGACGCCATAGGTGGGAGCTATAGCACAGCAACTGAGTGGTGCAGATAACTTATCATAAGTATCAGAGGCGTGCGTGCACAGTCAGTGCTAGTACGTGAGTGCATACGTCCGCGAATGGGCGTACCAGCGTGTGCACCTGCATGCATGCTTGCGCGGTGTCAGACTGCGGGTGCGCGTACGCGTGCATGCATGTGTGTGTGCATGCGTGGGGGTGTGTGCTTGCGTGTGTATGTGGGTGTGGCTGTGCGCGCCTGCGGACGGTGAACAGTTACTTTCCACAGCGAACATTGTTCTTGTAGCAGGCACTTCGCCATCTGCCGAGTTTCATGATCTCGGATTCGGTGAAGCCGCTCAATGCTCCTGTGGTTGCGGCTCCGGCTCTGAGGCCGTGCAGTGAATACTGGATCGGTGGGTACCCTGCGCTGCTCAGGAGCTGACAGATTAGACGTGTGAGTCTTTGTGCAGTTAGGAACTTGCCACAGCTGTCAACGAACAGTGGTCTATTGGGCAGGTTGGCGCGTCTGGAGAGATAGGTATGCATGGCTCTGACCGGGCAAACCGTTGAGTTGGTGGTTGTGAGCCGGACGGAGTGACCCTTGCCGAGTTGGTCGGTCTTGGACTTCTTGATTGTGACCTGTATTGCCTGCGGCGTGACGGAGAGGTCTTCTGTTCGGAGGCCACCGTCTGACATGGCTGTGGCGGTTGTGGAAGTGTACTCACTTGCCCGGAGACAGGCAAAGAAGCCCAGGCAAATAGCTGCCCATACCATGGCTCGGTTGGTAGCGTTGAGGTTAGACCGTATCAGGGCATTGCGCATAGCTGCCATGTGGGGCAGGAGGATTGGCTTACTGGCGTTTTTAGTTCGGTTGGCCTGTGCACGTGCCACTCCTTGAACTGCGAGGTCCACTCTTCGCGAAGAGAGATCTTTGCCGTTTTCTTTGGCAATTGCCCGGACCGCCGACACGTACAAGCGGACGGTTGACGCAGCATGTTGACGCGCCAGGTAGGCTACAAACGCCAGCATGATGGTGTCTGTAATCACCTTGGTGCCGACTAGGTTGCAGAATTGGTGCAGTCGTTTCCAGGCTGTCGCGTATGTGGCACGTGTGGACGCTGACAGGCCTAGCCACTGGTAGGCCTGACCCTCCAACATCAGAGGGAGTAGGTGCTCTCGGGCACCGGAGATGGCGTTTCTTCTGCTGTGGGTGCCAGTCGGCGAAATCGGGCCATCTGAAACCGAGACAGAGAGTCAGCAATCGCATTGTCAGTGCCAGGGATGTGGGAGACTATGACGTGAAAGTTGTGTCGGGCAGCAAACAAAGTGCGTACAAGCGCCATTAAGTCGGGGCACTTTGTGCGTGAGCGGAGCCAGATGTCGCATACGCTACGGTTGCCGCAGTGGAAGCAGATGCGCTTCAGATGCAGCTGCGGTGCCCATGTGGATGCTGCGGCCACGATGGCAAAGAGCTCCATCCAAGCGATGGATCTCTGGGATTGGTGCCTCTGCCACCGGTGTTGGAGCTACTGGCCGGCGAAGAAAGCACCATAGCCGATGGCTCTAGATGCGTCCGTGTAGAGGTCCATATCAGCGGCGGCTGACCACGTGGGTTCCAGGAAGAAGGCGACGCCATTCCAGGCAGGGAGGAAGTCAAGCCACCACTGGATGTCTGCTTTGGCGTCTTCTGTGATTCTGATGTAATCATTTGGATTCGGGACAGTCGTGCTGAGATCAATGAGGCGGCGCAGAAACATGCGGCCCGCAGGGACCGCCTTGCAGGCAAAGCTGAGGTGACCTATCAGGGACAACAATTCAGACTTGCGGGCGGTAGGGCGGGTATGTTGCCAAGCCTTGAGGGCAATGAGAAGGTCTTCTAACTTGTCGGATGGGAGGCGGATTGCGAAGCGCTCTGTGTCCAGCATGACACCGAGGAATGTCAGGGTTGTACTATGGCCTTCCACCTTTTTCGGATTGACCGGGAAGCAGGAATCGTGGCAGGCTACCAGGGCACGGTCAAGCTGGTGCTGCGCGCCGATAGAGTCCGTCGCTCCACCAAGGTAGTCGTCTAAGTAGTGGATGACTGGAGCTACGTCGAAGTTGTGCGACATGACCCACTGGAGGGCATCTGCGACTTTGTTAAACAGCGACGGTGATGAGCGAAGGCCGAAGGGTAGGCATTTGTCTACGTAATATTGCCCGCGCCAGAACAGGCATAATAGTTCCCAGTCCTCTTTCCGTACTGGACAAATGCGAAATGCGTCTTGGAGGTCGACCTTCCACAGATGGCAGCCGCGGCCGAGGGACCGTGCGAGATTTACACCGTCGTCGACCGAACAGTACTGTGCAGAGAATTTGTCGATAGGGATACCATCGTTCACTGAGTGGCCCTGTGGTGCTGACAGATGCATAATCAAGCGCCATTTTTGCACCGACCGTGACTTCTTGGGAACCACACCCAAACCGGAGACCTGTGTAAGTGGGAAGGGGGGCTCTTGGTAGGGACCGGCCATTCGACCTGCGGCAATTTCACGACCGATGGCAGCATCGACAATGTCAGGGTGCTCAATCGCTGATTTGAGATTACGAGAGACTCGGAAGGTACGGAGACCAGCAAACCCAACATCGAACCCATAAGACAAAGAATGTATTACGAATGAGGCAAAAGCCGGATCAGGATGCTTACACAAAGCGTCATGCAGGTAAGAAACGTTAATGGGGGTTACAGGCGTGTGCAAACGGATTGGCTCGTGAGCGAGGGTGCGTGTAGGAGAGATGTAAAGGCAGGATCATGATCCAACTGACTAACAGTGCTTTTACAGAAATTGCAAAACAGTTGGATGCACGCAGCAGCACAGCTAGCAAGAGAAAGAGCCGTGGATGGGTTTGTTCCTGTTTTTGATGGCTGTGGCCATCCGTTGGCCCAACGGTCTCGTGTGAGTACGGTGTTTGTTTGTGCTGCCAGCTCGCGCCCGGCGTTTGTTTGTGCTGCCAGCTCGGGCCCGGTGCGCGAGTGAAACCGAACCGTGACAAAGGCTTTCGCTCTTTAGTGCTATTGACTGGCTTTTCATACGATGCCTATTGATGTCTAGAGACATGCTGTCTAGCCTTCCCCTGGTACGCATTCACGGGGCTTTGTTGAAGTTCGTGCCGTGAACTGCCAAAGGGAATTGTTTGAATGGTGCTGGGGCGAGTGCGACATTACGGCGTCCCTGCAGCCGGCCTAATCGCGTTTGTCGCCACAACCGATTTTACAGTACAATGATGATGATAAAGATGATTCATTAACTTACAACTTGCACACTGACATTGTGCTCACTGGCTCGAATGCCGTTCAGAGACGCCAGCGAGAGCAAGTACTGACCGAGGTCACTGCGAGTGTGCTTCCAGTGGCTGGCCATCACACGAACGCGTACACCGCGGTCGAACGCTGCATGCCGCAGCGCGTCGTCAATGGCCGACCAGTATCTGAAAGGCGGCAGGGAAAGAACAAGGGAGGCAGGAGATCAGGAGCCAGCAGAGACATGGACAAGCGAATCATGACAAGTGCACTTGCCGCTCGGTGTACCATCTCTTTCCTCAACCAATCCCAAGCCCAGCATGGTTGCGGTATCGCACTTGTGACTCGTCTTCCCCAGTACTAGTGCCAAAATAGGTGGAGGCTCTACGGATTTTTTATACGTCGTTTTCGAGCAGTGAAAAGTTCCGGGGTACGGAACTTATGTGTTTGCCGTCATTGCCTAGGTTACGATCGCAAACACGTCACATTCCCGCGCTATGCATTTTTATTTTGAAAATTTGTACCGAAATCAAAACTTCCCGCGAAAAATCGATGTTTCTCGTACCAAATTTGTACGCGAAAAATCTTTCTGCACCCGATGACGCAAAATCTCCATACGAAACATGGTTCGTATGAAAGCCAGTCCACACGGATTCTCCGTGCCGAAAAATCGTATGGAGCACGCCTGGAAAAAATCCGTAGCGCCCATACGAATTTTGGCACGGAAAATCGTACCCCGGAACCTCTCTATTGACATGACTTTGTTGGCTGGGGATTTCATGTTGTTGAAATCGCTTTAGCTTAGTTTGTGTCCAGTGAAATCAGCGAGATGATTACGATAATTACTGTAAAAGAAATTATTCTAACGTACAGCAAATATAGCGACTGTGTGACTTCTTGTGCAGTGTGCCTGCACACCCTGTATTTACATGTAGTAGTTGTGTTTGAGTTGGTGGAATGGGACCAGGGGAAAATGTATCTTGACAAAGAATTCAGCTGGCAAACAGTAATCCCGACCCAGGCACTCGACCTACGCTCTGAGTATATTCTTTGCACAGTCGACACAGCAACAGAAACAGCTACAGAAGACTAAATGGTTGTGACGGGAATGGTCTTAGAGACTGCTTCTCCCATTCCCGTTGGCCTTCCAATCACATAATTACTTACACTCTTTCTGCATGCTCTGTATGGTGGTCCCCGAATTACTTATTATTATTCATGCATAATGGACAACTATTCCTCTACACACTATCCACATTTAGGAACACACTTTATTTGCCATTCAACTACACATCTTTATTCTACCTCCTACACCGTACTCTGAACACGGCAGGGAGTCGAATACGACTCCGTGCATTTGATTCTGAAAAGATGAAGCTGGCCACGACGAGGGTTTCCCCTCAGTTCTTGGTTAGTCCGGAAAAGAGTGAGTTTTGAATTGTCGAGTGAGCTGGTTCTCTTACATGGTGTCAGAACTGGTCTAGAGCATTGTTCTTACATGGTGTCAGAACTGGTCTAGAGCATTGTTCTTACATGGTGTCAGAACTGGTCTAGAGCATTGTTCTTACATGGTGTCAGAACTGGTCTAGAGCATTGTTCTTACATGGTGTCAGAACTGGTCTAGAGCATTGTTCTTACATGGTGTCAGAACTGGTCTAGAGCATTGTTCTTACATGGTGTCAGAACTGGTCTAGAGCATTGTTCTTACATGGTGTCAGAACTGGTCTAGAGCATTGTTCTTACATGGTGTCAGAACTGGTCTAGAGCATTGTTCTTACATGGTGTCAGAACTGGTCTAGAGCATTGTTCTTACATGGTGTCAGAACTGGTCTAGAGCATTGTTCTTACATGGTGTCAGAACTGGTCTAGAGCATTGTTCTTACATGGTGTCAGAACTGGTCTAGAGCATTGTTCTTACATGGTGTCAGAACTGGTCTAGAGCATTGTTCTTACATGGTGTCAGAACTGGTCTAGAGCATTGTTCTTACATGGTGTCAGAACTGGTCTAGAGCATTGTTCTTACATGGTGTCAGAACTGGTCTAGAGCATTGTTCTTACATGGTGTCAGAACTGGTCTAGAGCATTGTTCTTACATGGTGTCAGAACTGGTCTAGAGCATTGTTCGTCAGGCTATAGTAGCCACGCCCGCGCCATTCGTCGGCGACGCCGATAGTGAAGGCGTTACCCGATGCGATGCCTTGTCAGGAAGCAGCGGACAAGTTCTTGATCTCCTATCGCAACACGGTCCACCCACGTCATGACGGGTGCCGTCATTCTATTCCAGCTATACACATATGCAAACCAAGTCATCATATTACTGCATGTACAGGAGTCGCGATCTGGCTTCACCTTTTTTTTCTCCTCGTTTTTCCCTCTTGCTCATGTTTGAATTTGCCGCAACGCCTTTGTTTCTCCAACCTTACATCATCCACTTACATACGTAGTACCTCGCGAGTTCACCATTCTGGGCTCACACCCAGACCACCGCGTGTCGACCACGACATAACATCCATCTTGTTCT
>NC_088643.1:57402649-57495149 GCF_964019385.1 Sycon ciliatum | reverse complement strand
CACACACACACACACACACACACACACACACACACACACACACACACACACACACACACACACACACACACACACACACACACACACACACACACACACACACACACATCTACATGCACTGGCTGGTTGGTCGTCATATGCTGGTAACACATTGCGAGCCCTGATATCAGTTTAATACCAGTATTAAAGCCGCTAGTAATCCAGGGTCTTCTGCAGTTATGCAATGGGCAATCTGCATTTACCTGCCATGCAGTTGGGTGGTCATATCCGCTGTCCACAGCACGGAGAGTCCAGTACATCGACGCAATGTCCACAGTCTTGTTTGCTGAGCGTAGCATCGCCATCCACGTTTCATAGGTGCTCGGGTGGCGTGGGGAGCCCTCCGGATAGGTCAGACCCTCGGGAATGCTTTCCACAAGTGTTATATTACAGAGGCTAGAGAGAAAATCAGAGCACACGAGAGAAGAGAGGTGTTCATGTTCGCCTTCTACATGCACACGCGGCAGGCCAATCATGACCGTGAATATCCCATGGGATCGTGCCGCGCAGAAGTATACTGCAAATCAGGGAGAAGTAAAATATCGGGAGATGACACGCCACTATTAAATCCTGATTTTTGAAGATTGAGCATAAGTTGTTTGCGGTGCAGGAGTCTAAAGCTGTGCCTGATTGGCTCGATAACGTGGCGGACAAGAAATTTAAAAAAAAAGGTCGAGTACTTGAGGGTACGTTGTGAAAATCGAAGCACTAGTATGTGGGTTGTAGCCAAGATCCCCAGTTATCCCCTCCCCCCGAGACACACACATCATAGCAATATAGAATGGGGTTGAATTTTTGTTGTTGTTGCCATGTGATTATGCAATCACCATTGTTAAACGAGGGTTGCCTGCTGCTCCTAGTTTTTAGTCTTGAAGAAAAAGAAAAAAAGAAAAAAATCATGCCTATCATCTACTTCTAGTTGCCAATACTGATGCTGTCCCTGCGTTCGTCACCTCCAACTGCTGAAGTGCCTCGTGCTGTAGCACTACCACACCCTTAGTCCGCCCTGCGTTGATCCGGCATCGTACTCTGCTCGTGCTGCCATACTCTCACGTTGTGGCCCTCGTGGGTACGCCTTACGCTATTTGCGCTTATTACGCGCTTAGGACCCGGTCACACATGCACTCAAAAGTAGCGAATCCGCTGAAGCGACGTCGCAGGAGCGAAACATGCCATGATAACGGCGAAAAGCGGAACTTCCGCTCTAGCGGAAACTCAAATCCGCTGCCTCCAAAATGTTGGGAGCGGAACTCTCGCTTCTGCGGTTTCGCTTCAGCAGAAAACACCACGGTCTGCTGTATATGGACTTGTAACGAGAAATTTGTATGCGTATGATGTCCATGCAACAAAAATGCGTGCAAGATAGTCATTGACCTCCTCTATTCTCCGTACCGTATGCACCACAGTCCACTTTACTCTCATTTTCCGCCAAAGTAGGAGTTTGCCCTGTTTGTATGTGTGACCATAGTGACAGTCACTGTCACCATACACAAGTGGTTTCGCTGGAGCGACACCAGGCTCGCTGTCGCAGAACCTCGACGCCGAAGCGAACCCCAGTGCATGTGTGACCGGGCCCTTATGCGGCCCATGCCCAGTCCTCTATTTGCCATTGGTGCGCGCCTAAAATAATGTCTTGCTAAATAGTGAAGTTGTGGCGGTCCCTGCTCAATTCAAGATGGTCCTGCCATGACGCGGATCGATCCACGCGTGTACCTGCATACCTTGGTATTAACCATCTTATCGCAATTATCGCAATCTCACCCGCCCTGTGAAAACGGTTCTGAGGCAATCGTCAATCTGGCCGTGTGTGCTCGTGTCATCTCCTGTCTTTTACTATTTCCTGATTCAAACATATGATGCAGCACCCAAAGCATGACCATTTATATGGCACCAACCTGTTCGTCGTGGTGTTGCCTTTACAGGACGTATTGTCACCGCTATTCTCATCATGTTTGGTGACAAAGAAGTAGGTTATGTATCCAGTGGCCCCCAGTGCACATAGTGAGATTATTAGCAATACCAGAGCACCAGCTGTCCTGTTGCTACGCTTGCCGGATGAATGATCACCATTGCTACGGTCAATCAACGGCCTTCCATCATTCTTCAGCAAAACAAAGGTTGAAACATGGACCAATTGGAAATAGCCTTTAATTAACATTTCCACAGAAAAGAGAACATTGTCGCATCGACCACGAGCATAACGTACCTCTTCATCGGTCAGTTTTCGATCCATGACGACGTTGTTATAGTCTCTTACTCAAACTCAAACTGTGTGCCAGATAACGAAGCTTGAAGAACTAACATTTCCATGTGATAGTCAAGAAACAAGTTTAGATTATAAAAGAACAATGGATGCAATTATTTACATGACTATGACCAGATGACACCACTCGATCGCATGCTGGAAACGCACGTGTGTGTGCTTTTCGATTTTTCAAGCAAACGACATGTCGACGTCGACGTGCACTAGCACTCGTACTCGTAGTCGTACTCGTACAGCTACTCAGCAAGTGATGATGCATGGTACATGCACATGACATGATGCAGGCATGCTGCCGCGGCAAATTCGAAAAAAAATTCGAAATGTTCTCGAATGGGGACATCGACTCTACTCGTAGATCTACGCTGATCGATGATGCCTTGATGGAGAAGAATGGGTCGCCCCAAGAAGACAGCTTCAGCTGCGTCCACGAATAAGATTCATCAGCGAAGAGGAGCAGCCCCTAAACAAGTTCAAGATGCCATTGAACGCCATCGCGCAGACGAGGCTGTCGCTGCCAAAGAGGAAAAAATTCAGGTACACAAGTTTCGAAATTTTTGAAAAGCACAATGTTTTTTGCATGCTTTAGTTGCAACTACATTGTAGATCTACCAAGAGTATATAAGCCCCAGGAGGGTTATAAACTCTTCCTAGTACGAGTATGTAACCATTGTAGAGTGTAGGGAGTAGAAACCCAACTGGCGAAAAATACACCCCTGCCCACACAGACACTCACCAAGCTGGAAAATCCTGGCAAACAGAGCATTCCTTCTTGCCTCCGTAGTATTATGATTGTATTTGTAAACCTCATCATCATCATTCCCAGTGATGGCGGACACAAACTACACAATTATTCAAAAGCACATGCACCAGAGTGTGTACTTCACTATAATTTCGGGAAAGCGGTATTCGTCGTTTACGTCGTTTTGATGACTCGTGAAGGGAGCTACTGTATTACAGTGACGGTACAGTTGCATAGCATCATATCTGTGCATTTACTGTGCCGGAGTACCCTTTTGCTCGTATGCAGAGCGGCTACTCATCTGCACGATGCTATGCTTTCCCACGTGTATGTGTACTGAATGCGATCGTTACCCGCAAAACACGTACACATACTTGCCAACCCCTGGCAAACAGTTTCCTTGACACTGATGACGGTTTTCCTTGATTTTGCCCATTTTTCCTTGATCTGGGATTTTTACATCATAATTGTGCAAAGTATTGTATATGACATCATAGTGACGTCACCATGATCACAAAACATTCGCAACTAGTACAACATGTACGACAAAAAAGTGCTTTTTTATGCGCTAATTCAAAAGTTCTCGCTCGCTACACCTTCGTTTTGGGCACAGCACTGCGAGGGAGCGTCTAGAACACTGAAAATCAACAAAAAAGGTGTTGACGGACATTTTCGAAAATCCGGTAGATGTTATAACTTTTCCGGTATACCGGGATGAAAGCGAGTTTTCCTTGATTTCCCGGAAATTCCGGTAGGGTTGGCAAGTATGCGTACAGACGTTTTGTTTGGCAACAATGAATCCGTTGGATCCAGTCAACCCTGCTCCTGGGCCAGGGTTGCTTGGATCCAAAACCGTTGGATCTTAATCGGGATGCGACCAATCGATCGTTCCAGATCGAGTGGATTCTACGGATCTGGATCCAAGCAAACGATCACGGCCTTAGACTCCGAATGCTGGCTGCGAATCAACCAATTCTCCATGCATAATGCATGTAGCGTTAAGGTGTCAGTTGACTACTTTTCACATAGTGCAATCCATCATTGGCATTCATTGCACTAGCACGGATCTTCTACATGTTGTCAGTTCAGAGTGAATGACAAACTAGGAAACTTTGCTTGAACTTCAGTCATGCTTCTTAACTTTATAACCATTTGTAGCGTATTGTATGTACTGGTACCCATTAGGTTAGGTTGCCCAAAAGTCTGAAATGCGGCTTATACTCCGAATGTCAACAAAAGTATGAAGTTTGGGCCCGTAAAGGGAGGGGAGGGGGGGGGGGCTTAGACCCCGGTGCGGCTAACACCCCGGAAATACGATATGTACTCTTGACTGGGGTGATGCAGATCACCGTTTGCATGTCATGATTGGAAGCTGTGGCCTTAGTAAAAAAAAAAAAAAAAAAAAATACCGTGTTGAGTGGTGCAGTTGGCCATGCCTGGAGCACATCTTTCAATGCAAGTTCTCTTTTGTTGCTGTCTAATTTTTGACAATTCAGCAATTGAAGAATTCTCTTCACAAGACCACCGCCTCCATCTGCACAGGACTGGGTATGTGTTTGTACGTATTGCAGCTCTTGGTGGTGGCCAGCCACCCTACACCTTTTGTATACAATTTACCGGTATGTGTACTTTGAAGCATTGTATATTATACTGTATGTGATGTGACTGTTTCTAGCTGAATTCCTGAGATATATACTTTCAGAAAGGTTCCACTACATCTGTGTGCAAGTGCCAAGTGTGTATGAACATTTTTCAGAACTCTTTAACGCCGTTGCAGCATGTTTCTTTACATTTGTCTATTATTTTGAGTACGTGCACGTGCGTGCATGTATTCAACATTTTTTAAGTAGCCAGGAGCACTGATTGCCGTACTGTTCTTCGGCGTGTGTGTGTTTGTTCAACTTTGTTTACATGTATTCTGCCAGAAAAAGAGCTCGGTCAGCAATTTTCTCCTGCCTTTGTGAAGGCTATGGCTGAAGCAAGCTACCACTTTGCAGAGACCGTTGCCAAGGACGTAGAAGCCTTTCGCAAGTGAGCACCCCTATGACGCCTTTTCACACCTTTTGATGGCACTACAAGTACTTTGAAGTATCTGAATGCTGCGAGTCTGACTGGATTGAACTAACTGAGAAGTTGTGAGCTGATTTAGCAATATCTACCTGTGATGATTTGTGCCTGTGCTGTAGTAATTTTAAAGTGCTAAAGAAGATAGAAGACCCAAAGTGTTGGATGGTGAATGCAGGATGTGTTGGTTGCTCCAGGGTGGTATATGTCCTATCCTGTATCATGTTATCCTTTCACCCATTCACGGCATAGTCCTTCCCCTGTCTGTCGCCATGCATAGACGGTACGTGACCTCTCACTACCCCCGTGCTACGCACGATACCATGCTCTGCTGGGCATGGCCTCCCTGACTCTTCACTATATCTACACTCATATGTCTGTAAAATAAACCACTTCCTTATGTCAGTACATGACACAACAGCATAGCACTTGACGTTTCTTCTGCTTTGTTTGTACATAGGCATGCGAAGAGAGCAACGGCCATGGTCGATGATGTCAAGCTATGCACTCGTCGAAGCAGAAGTCTGGTGAGATCACCTTTGTGCGTGTGTGTGTGTCCCATGTTATGCCGCTGTAGAGGTTGCGGGTTCCAACCCCAGTTTTCATGGCCGCACACATCTTTCCTCTTTTCTTTCAGTCTCTAGGGGGTTGGTTACCAACAGCCAATAGGCACCTTTCGTTAGCCGTAAAGGCTACGCAGATGTGGATGACCCAGACTTGCGTGGTTTTGTTTGAAAAAGAGACAGAACTCCTGAGGGAAACACGAGGAAAAGGAAGCGGTCAATTGCTGATCCAGTGCATTTTGCTTTGAAGCAAAGCACAGCACTCTGGCCACTGCTGCCGCGCCAGCGCTGGACCTGAGTGCATGGCTGTGTGTATGTGTGTGTGTGTGTGTGTGTGTGTGTGTGTGTGTGTGTGTGTGTGTGTGTGTGTGTGTGCACACGTGCATATGTGGTGTGTGTGTGTGTGTGTGTGTGTGTGTGTGTGTGTGTGTGTGTGTGTGTGTGCACACGTGCATATGTGGTGTGTGTGTGTGTGTGTGCACACGTGCATATGTGGTGTGTGTGTGTGTGTGTGTGTGTGTGTGTGTGTGTGCACGTGCATATGTGGTGTGTGTGTGTGTGTCCATGTTGCCATTAGCACTCTGCAATTAGTGAGTATGCAGAGCAGCTGAGCGCCAGCCGGTCTGCGGAGCGGCCGCACAAGTCAGCATCAGAGGCAGCAGCAGCGGCGGTGGCACTGGATGATGCTGAACCTCTGGATCCACAGCTGGTTCTCAGTGACACAGAGGATCAGATCACCGCTGCCATGCAGGACTGTGATGAAATGGAGGACATCCTGTGAGTCCAGGCTACATCAACTAGTCCTGTAGTAGCTGGTGCTCCTAGTGCGCTGTGTTTCCACATCATGGCACCTAGTAAGGTCCCACTGCACCCATCACATCAGCTGCTGTGTGATACTGGTCGGGCACACAACAGATAAACTCTGTCAAGAATATAGCCTCTGCAAATCGGCTTTCCCTCTATTGGAGTACTGCCAGCTTTAGACTTCACCAAACAATGCTGAAAGAATGGACAATGAATACGAAATTCCAGCACCTTGTTCAACACCAGGATCTAATCTTTCCCCGCTCAGTTTGCCTCTTGATCAGTCCGAAACAAGCAAGATTCAACAATGTACAAGTATGATCGTGCAGTTTTCCTACAAGAACTAGCAATCAATCAGATGTCATGGCTAGGTCATTGCCGCCTGCCTTGAAGACGATCATCAACACTCAGCAACACCCAACCAAGCTGTATATTATCTTCAGTGACTTGTCCCGTTGTGGCTCCTTCCAGGTTGAGCAATGTGGCCAGTCACAGTCCGGCGATAAAGATCCATGATGTCCAGAACAGCTTTGACAGTACAGCGTGTTGAGTTGCTCGTGTACCCTCCTTGCCGGGGGACCACACCACTGCTACAAGTTTTCCATTTGTTCTGGTGCCAAGTGCCCTTTTTATTGCGACCTGACAAAATTTTAATATGAGTCGCTCCTTTACGAAGGCGCTGCGGTACTTCTTGGACTCGTGCTGGAACGGCTTTTTAGTTGCGATGTTTTTACTTTCACCTTGTTGGTTGCATGCATGGTAGGAGTGACACTGAGTCCTTTCCTCCATGGATGACCAGGCTCATGTGGCTGGGCACTGGGCTTGCACTGTACCAAGTACAGTGTACTGATAGTTGAACTAGATTATACTTGTTGCTATGCATGCCTCACTACTTGTCACACAACATACACCTTATGTTATATTTTTTCTTCAATACGGGCCATTGATGTTTCTGTGCAAAAGACCTTTTTTGTATTATTTCAGCCTGTTTATGCCCGCATAGAATGGAGCACACTGCATTACTGGCACTGCGCTGCCGAGGCTTTTTTCATTGATGGCATTTTCTTTTACCTCGAATGGTTCTTTACAATCTGTATCACAATTTGTGGGTTCAGCAATAAAGGATGTCACCACTGAGGTGCAATGGTAATGTTTGTAGAATTCGTACTGAACTGTATTATTCATGGGTGCTGCGCCAGCAGTGTCGCCATCTCCAGAAAGGCACTGTCCGGCACCGGAGGAGTTACCAACACAGGTGAAATTGATAAACTAGGGACCTTCTTCGACCTGCCACTGCCTCTGTGACTCGCCGTTGATGCCACCTACCCGTCGGCAATACCAAAGCAGGGTGGCCGCCACATCTATAGACACCAACAGAAAGGCCGAGTTGAATAGTCGGCGGAAGTGACGGCGGTACACGCCTAGACGGTGGCCGTGCTGGGTTCTTCTTTCTCCTGTTGTTTCGGCTCACCACAACCTCGGCACTCCACCACAGGCCTATCACCAGGCATTATAATATTAGGCTTTAGCTACACCACAGGAGGCAGACCCATAGATACTGAACAGTCTAAGCTCAGCCAAGGCACGCACGCAGCTCCCGGGCCAGAGTAGTATTCTGGTCCTGGGAGAGCCTGTATGACAAGGCATCGAGAATTCTGGCCTGCTATATTATTGGTGCTGCTACGCCAACACCTGGGCAACAATCACATGATATGCTGCAAACAAGGTTGTGGCAAATCAACATAGTGTGTGAGTTTTGCTCGGGATACATTTAGGACACCTGTGTAGGAGCAGTCCCGATACTAGCACTACTAGTCCTTCAGGAAGTAGTAGTCTGGAGGTCGAGGACTGTGTACCCAAGACTCCAAGAGCATGGCCTGGCTATGACCTTATGGCCTGGCTATGACCTTGTGCATGTAGCATCTACATGCACAAGAATTCCTCATCATCATCGAGCACTCTCTTGAGCCGCCGCAAACACCATTCGTTGCATCACTCACTAGCACTGGTTAACTGGTCGTACATTGCAAATGGAAGCCACCAGGATCTATCCAAGAGCACTGCTCAAGTAAAGCTAGTTTTCATTTTGAACACATAGTGCGAGAATCAGTCGGGGAGCAACAGAGCAAGAGGGAGAGAGAGAGAGAGAGAGAGAGAGAGAGGGGGGGGGGGAAGAGAGAGGGACGGAGAGAGGGCAAACAGAGAGCAAGAAAGAGAAAGTCACTGAGTGAGAGAGACAGGCAGACAGACAAACAGGCAAGCAGATGGACACACGGACATTGACTGATATAGTGAGCCGAGCCATCACAAGCGAATCAAGAAGTGATCAAGAGTATTGATCAAATCATGAAGGAAGTGGCAATTATTCATTCCATGCTATTTCCATTGCCATGGTGCAGTTCGGTATGCATGCGAGCATGTTAGCATTCATCATCATAATAATAATAAAATGTCCTAGAGTCAACCTATTCTGGAAAATTGTCAAACAATCAACGTCAGAGCATCAAGTACACAGCAAGACCGATACGCACGTTTAGAACAGACTGCGGACTGCAGATCAGCAATGGTGTCTTGTAGGTTGTATCGAGTCGCAGCCTGTCACACATTCTGCACGTATAGCGCATTGTCTTCACTTGCGGCGACGAGGAGGGTGGCAAGAAGGGGAGAGGCCGTCGATATCGGTAAGGGGTCACAGCTGCCATGGCAGTCGTTTGGGTAGTCTCTGTAGGAGGGAACGCACAACGTTAAGTGTGTCATTAGTTACTGGTATATGTAGGAGGGAACGCACAGCAAAAGTGTGGCCATAGCCACTGGTATATGTTGCTGGCATCAAGGGGTGAGTTACATTCATTAGAGAAATATGAATAAATACTATACTATACTATACATTCGCTGCATTATTATTATTATTATTAAACTCAATCTCGTAGCATGTGCACGCATTGCTAATGTGGGGAGCAACCCCAGAGATGAGGGCGATAACCATTGCTTGTTCTTGGGGTACATTTTGCTTTCAAGCGCCACGCAGCAGCAGTGCAGTCTAACAGCTAGTACCACAACAAGCAAGCATCCACATTGCAAGAGTACAAACTTGCAAGGTTGGCATACATGGACTCAGTTCGTATTAACTTTGACTTGGAAGTGCAATTTTGTATCATCAGTGGTTACCAAGTGCATGTTATATGAGTCTAATATTAGCCTCAAGTCAGTCCCACATACATGTTCATCAGGTCAGTGCAGTCCCACACACATGTTCATCAGGTCAGTGCAGTCACACACACATGTTCATCAGGTCAGTGCAGTCACACACACATGTACATCAGGTCAGTGCAGTCCCACATACATGTACATCAGGTCAGTCCATGCCTGGTCACACACTGGCACTGGTACTGATGCAATATGTGACAGCCACTGCATGACTGGCTATTACTAGTATGCAGTTGTAGAAACACCGATTGTCTTACGAATCTCAGATCAGTCAGCGGCAATCAACAGAACAAAGGTACTGTCTCAATTACTCATGATATGTGCGGCATCAGAACAATTGCCCCATCCACCCCAGCCATGATTACTTCCCCCCCCCCCCCCCCCACACACACACACAACCACCACTAACCAGCAACACCACCACCACCACCACCACCACCACCAACAATAACAACAACAACAGGCAATCGTGAGTATACAGATTTTTTATCAACAGAAATGCAACACAAGCAGGTCAGAAAACAATAATGCAAGCAGTAGAAGAACAGGATAGGTATTGATGCCTCTCAAATGACCAGACTGCATCATTGGATCAGACTGATATTATTTTAGTCTTTTAGTACAGCGCATGCATCTTTTAATACAGTGCATGCGCGAAGGGTGAATAGCAACTGAATAGAGCGGTTGTCAGTTGACAACCCCCCTTTTATTTACAATGCAGTTGCGTGATGTCAACCACTTTCTGAATTTTAATACAGCAAATAAAAAACCCTGAAACGTTTTCCTGATGAGAATAAAAGTGAGAATATGCACACACAATGTTCCAGCCAGGACAGGCATACACACAAATAAAACATACTGATTTTGATGAGTTGTTTTAGAAATTTATCAGCAAAACTTGTGAAGGGTATAGTGATGGGGGATTGGTAAATCGTGAACCACCGCCAAATATAATATGTTTCACCATGTCATCCAACCCCGGTTTCCGCAGGTAAACAGATTCCATGGATTAGCAGCCTGTTTTTGAAGAGATTACATCTATCTGAAAACCGGGCCTGGAGGGTATCTCAGATCTCACGGTTAGCATGGCTACTCATAGCCGGCAGAGTGACTAAGGATCTCCACAGTTCGACTTGGGAAAATTTCTAACCTGATCCCTATCTCTGAGAACACTCGATTTCCCTTCACTTAATACTCATGTGCATTCTCATGCCGGGATTTCGCAAGAACAGGCGCAATTCGCGTGCGCAAAAAAAGCGTGTCGCCATCACAGTGCCACAACAACTCATAACTCTGGAGTGCAACGGTCAGTCAAATAGGACGAAGCATGACGGGAGCCGTGGAACACTTGCGAGTAACAAAAGCCAAACCGTAATCTGAAATGTTTGCTTTCCGAGGAGTTTTCCACACCAGCCCGTTGTTCATACAGGCAGAGTTACAATATGCATACAGTACTATGAACTCAGTGGCAGTAACAATGGCGGATTAGGTCTTATTGGCTTTCAGTAACCTTGATCAGTTCCATAGGTCGCCTTAGCAGGTTAGAGTGCATTATCAACATCAAAAATACAGTAGCAGAACAAGCCTTCACTGCACCCTGCAAACTGAAATTGCCAACCGTGACCAGATGCATGCAGCGTCAACCCAGCGATCATCAACTGTTTATTTTTTTCAATACTCGGCTATTCAGCTGCAATGTTGCATACATTTGTGATGTTACTGATTTTAGCTGATATCAGGCATGACCAGGCCGAATGTGCTACAAATTTCATCATATTGGCATCAAAATATGATAAGTAACAATGAGCAGAGAACAGCAATCAAGTGCATGCATGCATCAACGCGCATTCAAGTTCAAGTTACAAAAATTCAGTGAATCCCAGAAAATTCAAGCCCCAGTGAATGAACAGAACTTTGCTTGCAGCAAAACTTTAAACAAAAACAAAAATAATGCCTTGTCAGGATGCCTACATTCTTGATTGCAACTCACACTTGCGACAACCTGACACATCTCTGCACGCTCCGTTCCTACTCCTCGCCTTCCTGTACAGCAGCACTGCTCTCCGCTCCTTCCGCCTCCGGACGATGCAACTCAGCATCCTGCTCTCCTTCCAGCTCCTCTGGCGTGCCTACTGTTTCTTCCAATTTCTCGTTTTGTGCGTTGAACTCGGCCGACGCATCCAGAGAATCACCTTCATACTCATGAATATCTGATGAGCTGAGAACCGATTGCTGAAGCGGATCTTGCTCATCAGCAGTGGGATCATAATTGTCATTGGCACCTTCTTCTGGGCTCTGAAGGTAAACCTAAGGGAATATAGAGATCATGGAACAGTATTACCCTCAGTATGTGTGTGTACGTGTATTGGTACAGTATTACCCTCAGTATGTGTGTGTACGTGTATTGGTACTATCTTGTGTATGTTTTACGTATGATTGATGCCAACGCAGTGTAGCGTACAAGCAACTGAATGCTGATCCTTTAAGCATAACCCGTGCGCATGCTATCCATGCCAGGCATATCACCAGGAGAAGCGGCAGCAGCAGGAGGAAGAGAAACACTGCAATTGAATGTGCTGTGTGTCTTTGTCCCTCGGGTCAAATATACTTCTTAGAGCAGTGTGTCCAGAGTTTGGAAGAATATCACCGTGGACTGCATACTGTGCTGCATTGGCAACTGTAGTGTCTTAACTGTGGATAGGTTAAATCGAGTCAGATATCTAGTCAGTCTTACCTCTTCTGATGGCATTATGGCTGTGTGTGCATCTTGCAGCACAGGTGATTCTGGCACATTGCCATTGTCCATGCGCTCCTCAGCGCCTAGGACGACTTCCGCACTATCAACGACTTGTGCAGCTGTATCCAGGGAGCTACCAGCAGCCAGTCCAGCTCTGGAAGCAGCCAGTCCGGCTCTGGAAGCAGCCAGTCCGGCTCTGGAAGCAGCCAGTTCGGCTCTGGAAGCAGCCAGTTCGGCTCTGGAGGCAGCCGGTTTAGCTGCCTCAGTGCTCGACATGGCTCGGCCGGGTGACTCAGTTACAGATTCTGCCCTGGTGGGGGTGACCGATTCAGCTATGTTTGCGCCAGCCGGCTGAGGCGGACTATCTGGGTCCTTTTGCTCAGCTAGAATAGTATCAGTAAGCTCAGCCGTGCTTGAATTAGAAGCAGGCTGAGCGGCGACGTCAGTGGCTGGCTCGAAGGCTGTAACCTCAGCTCGGCTAAATGCGGTAACAGAGGCTGTACCCTCAGCTCTGCTAGGCGCAGTAACAGAGGCTGTAGCCTTAGCTTGGCTAGGTGCTGTAGCAGTGGACTCCGCTCGTGCACTATCGGGCAGAGGCGATGACCCAGCCTGGGGTCTTACTGGAGTCTTGGATTTCGCCCTGCTCGTTGCACGAGACGTCGAATGAGCCTTCGAGCCGGCTCGACTACTCGGCTTGGATCCGGCAGTCGAGCGCGAGGTATTACGGCCAGACCTGGGCGACAGCAGTGCCTTTCCAGTGCCACTGTCAACACCAGAGTCATTCAGCGATCGCATGGACCGACTGCTGAGCTTAGACGGTGACTTACGTGGCGAGGGAGCGAGGTTTGTGCCGCTTCGTGTGATCTGCTTGGCGCCCAGAGCATTCAAGTGGCTGTTATCCGGGAGGTTGATAATGGCCGGCGAAGACTGCGATGCAATAAGCAAGTCATCCTTGACCGGCAGACCTAGAAAGCGACCAGCTTGACCAGCAGGAGCAACACTAGCATTTACATTAGAAGCACTTGTTGTGTCCTTTACCTTCGAAGGTTTGATGTGTCTCGGTTGCCTTGTAGCCGCAATCGGAGCTGGCTTGCGTGAGGGGCCTGTTCGTGAGTATGATGTCAACACAAAGAAGGAGTGAAAAGACACAAGACCAAACATGCTGTAGCCACTTTCCTCTAGCACCGTGCACCGCCAAAGCCAACCAGGAAATGGAACTAGAAACCATGATAACAGATATCGTTGAGTTTGGCTAGAAAGTGAAGCAGGCAGTGACTAAGAATTCAAACCTTAGCCATACCTGCATCTGGTGAAGTATCACTGTAGGGCTGACGTCCAGGCTGGTTGTGCTGCCTGTCGGTGTGCTTACTTCTCCGCCCTAGAAATCAGTGGGCACCACCGTGCAAAGGCATGTCACAAAGAGAGAGAGAGAGAGAGAGAGAGACAGAGAAAGAGACAGACGGACAGACATACAGAGAGAGCGAGAGAGAGAGAGAGAGAGAGAGAGAGAGAGAGAGAGAGAGAGAGAGAGAGAGAGAGAGAGAGAGAGAGAGAGAGAGAGAGAGAGAGAGAGAGAGAAATAGATACATACAGAGAGAGACGGAAAGGGTAAGAGATTGAACACACTCCTTATGTGGTGCACCCGAGGGGTTCCCACAGCCTTGAAAGCTACACGAGTAATTCTAAAAGAAAAATCCAAGTAATGTGTTACTTTCTGTATGACAGAACATGCTGATAATAGTAATGTCAGGTACCGGTATTGCATTGCTTCATGTACCATATCATTATGCTGATAGTGATGTTGAACAGTATGTGAACGGCCGTAACAGGCTGGTGAATGTGAAGGAAAGGCAACACACGATGCTAGTATCCAGGCGCACTAGTGTATGGTATGCATGATATCGAGTGCCCCCCCCCCCCCCCCTGCCCCTCAATGTGCGATCATAGAACACATGTCGTACCTTTGTAATTCCTGGCTGCACTGGCCAGTCCTCTAGGCGTTGTTGGATCTGGTGTACTGCCCTGGTAGGAATCCTGATAACAGTACACACACACACGCGCACACACACACACGCACGCACGCACGCACACACACACCCACACACACACACACACACACACACACACACACACACGCACACACACACACACACACACACACACACACACACACACACACACACACACACATGGAGCAATGTTATATTATAAGAGCACTCGACACTAAACAGCGCTTGATTGGTGGAACACCCAATGTATACAGGAATGGCAAACACAATAGTCTGGGGAGTTGGGGGGGGGGGGGGGGGCCCGGGGGGGGGGCTTCTTAGCATGCACTCAGTGTGTCTCATTTAAAGATTACTTGTAACATTGAGACATATTAAAGCATGAAAAGAGCAGACACGATAAGGATATACAAGTAGGATTGCACTGTGGACAAAATAAGGGTAGGCTCTGCCTGTCGCGGGTCTCGCACTCACGTGGTGGATGATTTCTTCGATTACTTCTTCATCTTGACCATCATCATGCAGGAGAATAGGCTTGTCCACAACAAGATCTAGATAGTATGCAGAACAGATGACACAACAAGATCTAGATAGTATGCGGAACAGATGACACAAATCATACTGCACTACATTGAACTGCAAGGTTGCACATGCTTGAGCATATACACACACACACACACACACACACACACACACACACACACACACACACACACACACACACACACACACACACACACACACACACACACACACACACACACACACACTGATCTTATTGACCTAATCCAGAGAAGGACCCTCAACACCGCTCTTCAAGTATCAGTAATGCTACACAGTAGTTGGTACCCGATCCCGGGCAGTGACATCAGTGTAGAATCCCGAGCAGTGACATCAGTGTAGAATCCCGGGCAGTGACATCAGTGTGGAGCATCGCAGAGCTGCTCACCACCATGTCTTCCATGATCTCCTGAATACCAGTACACCGTGCCGTCCCTTACCTGGATGATCTTCCACCACTTCGCCATCATCAGCTTCTAGTTGATTTGCAGCATTGAACACTCCTGTCCCAGCAGTTTCTGCCATGGAGGAGTATACACACCACAACAAACCAGCTGAGTAACACCATTGGCAGACTGATCACCGATCGCTGCACACCGCAATGCACTAACGTCAGTAGCATAATTCAGTGGAACAACATCGGTTAGCATTGCCAATTGATTGGGGTCTGATGGAGCAAAACTAGACAAAAGGAAGATGGTGTGCTAGTAATCCACTTTTCAACCTTTCTTTGTACATGACGATCTTCAAGTCAGCTGGACCCGTGAGGTAACAGTTACCAACAGTGCATGCTATAGGCCGTAGGCTGACTTGTGCCTGGCATATCTTGTATATGTGTGTAGTACTGTGTGTAGTACTGTGTGTATATGTGTGTGTATGTGTGTAGTACTGTGTGTAGTACTGTGTGTAGTACTGTGTGTAGTACTGTGTGTAGTACTGTGTGTAGTACTGTGTGTATATGTGTGTACACATCACACTGACGCGGGAATTCTCTGCACTGCGACTTTAGGGAATTGATTTGGCGTCGGGCATACCAGCTTTTGCTTTGCTACTTTACATACTTGACAAAGCAATACAATCATGTACGCGTCCACGTACATATAATATTATGCGTTGTTCTTTACCTACGGGCCTGAAAATCATTGTCTCATGAAGCAGCATGCGCGGTGAATCTAGGCCCTTTCCCATTGGGCGCGCGGTGAATCTCTAGCTTCCTTGTGCAGTCTTGCATTGCACTAGAATCCCGGGCCAGGCTAGATAGATGCTGAGCAGACGGTGTTGTTGGCACATTTTATTTCGCTGTCCTGTTTTCTAAAATGAACAAGTTCCATGCCTACAAAATTCTCCCGTTATGCAATCCATGTCGTGGGTTGGTTGAGCCACGGGAGAACATCTACGTTGTACACAAGGAGTCAAGCTCCGTACTACGCCGACATATTTTTAAAAGAATTGAGTTCATCCATATGGAGGTTGTACTGCACATAACTGAGTCTACAAGATAATACTATGCGGCCTTGGTATGTGCTTCACCAGCTAAGCCATACCCCAGTACAGTCACTAGATTTACCTGTGTAGTATTTCTCTGCCGCAGCGAGGCTAGGTGAGTACGGTTTCTCCGTTTGCCTGGGATCGGCATAGAATACACTCTTCTGCTGCACTTTGGCGGGGACTGGCGAAGGCGGTTGCGCACCCGGCACGGGAAACGGCAGCTTGTGTCTAGTTCTGCTGCCGGTGCGGGGTGTAGAGGAAATGCCTAGCGAGGGTGCGTTTACTGCTGCCGCTGCCGCTGGCTGTTTGCGTCTTGCGGAGAGGTCTGGCGTGAGCGCGTGCTGCGGAGGCACTTCCATCGACACGTCGCCGGTGTCCGTCAGGTGTACCTTGCTCTTGCTCTCCATGTGGTGGTGGTGTGGAGCACCCACACTTCTCTGCAGCCAGGGTCACAATACCATGGAACAATGCGAGAAGGTGTCATAAAGCAGTCAGATAACAATGCTTCACTTCTCGTATCCGCTTTTGAGATACTAGTACTTGGCTAAAAAAAACATTGGCCACCCTTCTTTCCTGATCTGCACATGTCAGAGCTGATGCCACTTCCTAGCAACTACCAATACTCAAGCGGCGGACTTTCTTCATTTCTTTGTCTTTGTTTGCTAATAATTATTATTGTCAGCTAGCAATTTTGGTGAGTGTGTCTGGTAATCCTGCACGCATGGCAAGCGGCTTTTTCTCAGTGCGCCCATTGACTGGTGATAAGAGAGGTGATTATCACACTCCTATGCCAACATACTCAGCTACAGTCAATGGATTCACAATGATGATAGGACAACAAAGCATCCCTGCACCCCCCCCCCCCCCGCCCCCCCCTGTTTGACTGCAGCTGTGGGTACAACATACTGTAATTTCACAAATTTTTGTTGTACTTTTATTTTCGGTACTTTCGGTGCATCTGTTTCATACCTAAAATTTCAATACACTGAACAAACACTAACACGTATAATCCAATGGGGAACTGCTTCCCTGTACCGAAAATTTCAGTTCACCTAACCTAGCCTTTTGCTCTCATACCGAAAATATTGAGCACTGAAAATTTCTGAAAGTAGAGTACCTTTCGAACTCCCAGATTTGCTGCTTGCGGTCGGTCTTTGCGTCTCCTCTCATGGTTGGGAAGCCCTTGGATGAATAGAGAAGGAAACCCATCACCCTGATCATCTTCCTGTGGTTAAAGAGAAAAAAATGTGCATTCACAGCAACACAATTGTGACTGGAAGTATTCGCCATACTACGGCCCATAGGCCAAACACACACACATACCTTCTGGTATTCATTTGAGTTACTGCTTATCCAATTCAATTTACAATAATCCCACTCGCCTTTTCAATTCATGCCTGGAAACTGCTCACGGCTCTGGAAAGACAAGAAACTGTCTCTATTAGTTCAATAAAATAGGACAAGAGAGGGAGATACAGAGATACAGAGAATGGGGAAAAGAGAGAAAGAGAGAGAGGGAGAGATAGAGATAGAGAGAGAAAGAGAGAGTGAGAGATAGATAGAGAGAGAGAGAGAGAGAGAGAGAGAGAGAGAGAGAGAGAGAGAGAGAGAGGGAGAAAGAGAGAGAGAGAGAGAGAGAGAGAGAGAGAGAGAGAGAGGGAGGGAGGGAGGGAGGGAGAGAGAGAGAGAGAAGCAGAGCGTATGAAGGAGACCGAAAGAGAGAAGGAAAGAGAAAAGCCATTGAAAAAGCAAAAAAATCCCCCGGTAAACGTGCATGTGACTTACCGGCGCAACAGGCCTAGGTCTTGGTGCCTTCTTCAGAGGTTTTAACCTCGTCGGCTTGGACTTTCTTGGAGAATCTGATGCTTTCTTTGCAATATAGGGTAGCTTGAGAAAGCGATCACCGTGCCCAACTGCAACGTAAGATGCCCCGTTCTCGATTTCCTCCAGGCCATATATGTCCTGCCCATCCATGTCACATAACCTGCAGCACAAAGGATTGTTGATTCGTTTAATGGTGATGGTCTGCAAATCTGGGGGAGGGGGGGGGCACAACACGTCATTCCAGAAAACCTGGCACTTCTCTTCCGTAGTTGTTCAAGGCCATCAACCATTGGTGCTGTGTTGGCACTTTTAATACTGTCTTTACCCTGGCTAGTTCTAGTAGCCTTGTAGAGAGTTTTAGTGTTTCAACCATCACTCGGTACCCTGTACTGCTGCTCTAACGATCACACACGGTGGTACCCTGTACTGCTAGTGTAGAGTGTAGGGCAAGAGCAGGGCTAACTCACCGACGGACTGCTCCTGTTCTCAGTGATACCTTGTCTGTGATGATGGAGAGAACCTGGAAAACAAAACAGTAAGTAGACGTGAGGCTAGTACTATCTGTATTTGTATTTATTCAACATTTCCTGGCCCGTCAAACGACTGCCAGTGACAATTGAATGTGAAATGAAGGGTGCTAGCCAACCACGACACTATGATTGTATGATTCCACCGGAACGCATCCATTCCTGGTTTAGATCGCCTCGTGTAGTACAAGTGCGGCTGTAGTTGGTTATCAGTTTGTGTACGCCATAGGTACTGATGTATGCAATACTGGAAGGAGATCACACACTACCCACCTAGATAGGAATCATGAAGCAGGGACCATGTGTAAGTTATTCGGGCTGAAATAGATTGCTGAGGATAGTACGCGTACCCGTTCACCACCGCTACATGTGCTCTTTGGCTGGAGACATTCACCAAACCATGGACGGCAACACAACAACTGACTCCCTTCAATTCAGAGTTTCATCCTTCCAACAGCTACAGCTCCTGCTGGGCCGTCTTCATACTAGATATATCACCGAGTTGAACCCACCCCCAGCGAAGCAGTTTGAAATGAGCCTTTCCCCAACATAAACAGTTCATGCTAGAGTTAGAGATATGGGTAGCATGGCTTCACGGAGCTGCAGACTAACAATGTAGGCTATGAGACAAAGGTCTCACAATTTCCATGCTCACTTGTAGGGCTCTGGCATCGCCCGCCTCACAGCTTCGACATGACCTGAATACTCACCTTTTCAAAGTCCGTCAGCGTATGCCAGTCGAGCAGTAAGCGTGCCCCGTTGTAGTGAATGTCTCCATTGCGAAACACACTGCCCAAGTGAGAAATAGCCAAGTGCATGAAACAGAGTCTGGTGGGCAGTCTGTTTGAGTAGCGCTATCCGCTCAGAGTCATGATCGTCAAACACGTACCAGACTAGTGCATGCTTCTTTGACTCTAATGAACTGCACGCATACATGTACAGTCCATTCATTGGAAACTTCATCTCCCCCCCCCCCCCCCCCCCCCCCTTCCGACACTGGCAACCTAACTTTTTTGGTTTCTCCCACGTATCTGTAAGTATCTTGAAAACAACAGTATATCCTGCATTGAGTGACCTGTGCAAGTATACCTTGCCACATTTGAGGCCAGATAAGTCCAAGGACAGGAGGGAATTATAAATTCAGCCAGGTTTTACAAATTAGGACAGGTACGCATGGCAAAAAGATATGGAGAAGCAGATCTCAAACCCAGGTTTTCAAGTTCAAAGTGGGTTTTGAGCCTCAATTCGGCCAAAACCGGGCTTTCAAGAGCCAGTGGGACTACTTGTAGTTTGGGTGAATGGAATGTAGGTTGCTACTCTGAAGTTCCATGGCCTTGCCAATCTTGCGGCCACCGGAACACAGAACTATTGCACTATTGTAGCAACTGAAGTACTGTACTGATGTCATGGCCCTGCGTAGATAGTACTACTTACCAATACCACTATAGTACTGCACACATTCACTATCAGCCTGTCACCTACCTCTACCGCGGCTCTTCATCAATGTTCTCTTCCTTTTGATTAGGATAAGGTTACCTCTCCTGTCGCCGGACCTAGACTATCCATTACCATAGAACTGTCGTCTATTGTCTCTGTTGCCGGTCCGCTGTTCTGCTGTTCCGCTTAGTTGCTCCGATTCATGATTAGCATTAGCTTCAATACTTAGATACATTACTCTTTGCTGAGTTTAGCACAGCTCACTACTCGTTCGCTGCTGCCTGCTCGATCCTTCCCTTCGTAGCCGCTCGCATAGAGTTCAGCTAGTATAAGTTCGCTGACTTAGCCAAATATCGATTAGTCTTGTTTGAGTTTTGGATTAGTCTTGTATGAGTCTTGTATTATTAGGTTCTTGGAGATTCTCTTTAGGTTTCTTGTTTATAGGAGTTCCGCTACCGCTCAAGCGGACTTGTCCGCTTGAGCCGGTGTGGCCTTTGACTTTGTAGTTTCTTACTGTTCCTTTGTTCCTTTACTATATCGGACCTGAGGGCTCCGCCACCCTGACTTCTCTCTGTGCTTTGGGTCTGAGGTACGCCTGAGTGGAACTACCAAGAGGCGCACATATACTTTGTGCAAACGGGCTTGGGATAACTAACACGTAGGGACGATCAGCCAGCCACGACACTTGGTGCTGTGACCAGGATTCTTCTTGGTCTAGTTTCCCAGGTCCTCCGCCCTACTCTTGGTGTACGCCCTTTCACTCTCCGTCATCGTTCCGTCCTCCGCTGTGGCTCTGCCGCACAGGCTCTGTAATCTACGCCGCCTCACGAGTTCTTTGGATTGTGAGTGCCTACTGACGATTCCTCGTCGATCGGCTCTGGCATCGCCCGCCTCACAGCTTCGACATGACCTGAATACTCACCTTTTCAAAGTCCGTCAGCGTATGCCAGTCGAGCAGTAAGCGTGCCCCGTTGTAGTGAATGTCTCCATTGCGAAACACACTGCCCAAGTGAGAAATAGCCAAGTGCATGAAACAGAGTCTGGTGGGCAGTCTGTTTGAGTAGCGCTATCCGCTCAGAGTCATGATCGTCAAACACGTACCAGACTAGTGCATGCTTCTTTGACTCTAATGAACTGCACGCATACATGTACAGTCCATTCATTGGAAACTTCATCTCCCCCCCCCCCCCCCCCCCCTTCCGACACTGGCAACCTAACTTTTTTGGTTTCTCCCACGTATCTGTAAGTATCTTGAAAACAACAGTATATCCTGCATTGAGTGACCTGTGCAAGTATACCTTGCCACATTTGAGGCCAGATAAGTCCAAGGACAGGAGGGAATTATAAATTCAGCCAGGTTTTACAAATTAGGACAGGTACGCATGGCAAAAAGATATGGAGAAGCAGATCTCAAACCCAGGTTTTCAAGTTCAAAGTGGGTTTTGAGCCTCAATTCGGCCAAAACCGGGCTTTCAAGAGCCAGTGGGACTACTTGTAGTTTGGGTGAATGGAATGTAGGTTGCTACTCTGAAGTTCCATGGCCTTGCCAATCTTGCGGCCACCGGAACACAGAACTATTGCACTATTGTAGCAACTGAAGTACTGTACTGATGTCATGGCCCTGCGTAGATAGTACTACTTACCAATACCACTATAGTACTGCACACATTCACTATCAGCCTGTCACCTACCTCTACCGCGGCTCTTCATCAATGTTCTCTTCCTTTTGATTAGGATAAGGTTACCTCTCCTGTCGCCGGACCTAGACTATCCATTACCATAGAACTGTCGTCTATTGTCTCTGTTGCCGGTCCGCTGTTCTGCTGTTCCGCTTAGTTGCTCCGATTCATGATTAGCATTAGCTTCAATACTTAGATACATTACTCTTTGCTGAGTTTAGCACAGCTCACTACTCGTTCGCTGCTGCCTGCTCGATCCTTCCCTTCGTAGCCGCTCGCATAGAGTTCAGCTAGTATAAGTTCGCTGACTTAGCCAAATATCGATTAGTCTTGTTTGAGTTTTGGATTAGTCTTGTATGAGTCTTGTATTATTAGGTTCTTGGAGATTCTCTTTAGGTTTCTTGTTTATAGGAGTTCCGCTACCGCTCAAGCGGACTTGTCCGCTTGAGCCGGTGTGGCCTTTGACTTTGTAGTTTCTTACTGTTCCTTTGTTCCTTTACTATATCGGACCTGAGGGCTCCGCCACCCTGACTTCTCTCTGTGCTTTGGGTCTGAGGTACGCCTGAGTGGAACTACCAAGAGGCGCACATATACTTTGTGCAAACGGGCTTGGGATAACTAACACGTAGGGACGATCAGCCAGCCACGACACTTGGTGCTGTGACCAGGATTCTTCTTGGTCTAGTTTCCCAGGTCCTCCGCCCTACTCTTGGTGTACGCCCTTTCACTCTCCGTCATCGTTCCGTCCTCCGCTGTGGCTCTGCCGCACAGGCTCTGTAATCTACGCCGCCTCACGAGTTCTTTGGATTGTGAGTGCCTACTGACGATTCCTCGTCGATCGACGAGTCGTGCGCCAAATCCGTTGAAGACACGCGCTCCGAGTTGCGAACGGCAACAAAGAAAATACTTACGCCAGGTTACCACTGCATTCGCAGTCGTTTCCTCTTTGAAGAGAAGCAAAAGAGACGTTCCTCGGTGTTGATCGTCAGTTACGCCGCTCTGCTGTTTCAGCAAAGCCATACGCTCCCAAACGTGTTGTGGTACTGTCTGTGCTGCTTCCGTTGGCCTACTATGCCTTTTGTGATCAGTCCTGCCTCCGGAGCCCTGGTCAATCTGTTCGCCTGTGTTACGCCTAGCGCCTGTGAGTGTGAGCTGTGTTCCGCTCGCAAAAAAAAAAAATTAGTTTCGTCTCTTCGCCGGATGCTCCGCGATCCGTGTTGTACATGATTGTACAGTCCGCACTCTCTGAGCGTGCGCTCACTCCGTTGTGTGTTCAAACCAGCTCAGCTGGTATGGTTCACCGGTTTCTCCGCCGATGTAGTTCCTGTGGGAGCTGCTGACAAAACGCTCATGAGTTACGTGAGTGCTCCGTTGTACTCGACGAGTTTCGGGTCCCGCGTGTTGGGTCATTCACCGCTGCAGCACTTCCTCCGGGAAGAGGTTGACTCTACGCGCTCTCCGCCTGATGGAGATGGCCATCCTCCAGCTCTGTGCTCGTTTACGCTGTGTGACGGAGTATGCGCGTCATGCCTCGTCGGTCTTCCGCTTGATTCCGCCAGACCACTTACGCTTATCTCCTGGTGTTGGCCTTTGTCCGCTGTCCACAGCTCCTGTGGTGCATTGATTGTCTTGATAATTGAGTGATTGAGAGATGGCTCTCGTGATACTGATACGCCCTGCAACAGGCGCCTGGCGCCACCTCCGTCCTATTCATGTTTCGTTTCTGTTTCCGCTGATAATCGTCCTTTGTCCCGCGTGGCGATTGAGTTTCGTCTGGTTTACGCTTCGTCTGGTCTGATGCGCCTTTGGCGATGTGGTTCCGCCTGGTGCAAGAGAAGGATTGTGCGCACGATTGGTGCGGTTCGGGTCGTCACTGGAGAAGTTCCTGGTCTCGTGACTGGATCCAAGATCGGAGTAGAGAGAAAAGCTCCGATGGCTCGCGGTTAGTGGTTGCGCTGATTGCCCGTCGTTGTATTGCTGCCGAGTGCTGGCGACGGAATTGAAGTCCGATCGGACCGTGGAGTGGTTTGTGTTGTAAAATGCGTAGCCGGCTACGTGACAAGCGGCGAAAGGCTGCTGTGGTGCTCGGGAGCTCGCGTCCGACTGATCAACGGAGAGCGAAGCTGGCCAGGTAAGAGTACGGAGATATATGCACGCGATCAGACCATCGTCTTTTGTGAGTTTTTGTTTTTTTGGTTGTCAGTGGAGGTTAGCTGGTTTTATTTTTCAAGGTTTTGGAAGGGTTTGTCTGAAGTATTTGTTTTGCAAGCAGTAACGGATTTTACTGGTTTTCAAGGGGTGCAGAGGTAATGAATGGTAGTTATTGAGTTCACGGAGGTTAAGAATCTTGGATTTACTTGAGATGGAAGAATACGTACTAGAAAGTTCAGGCACCAGCTGTTGACGTAACATTGTTTGGTTATCATTTTGTTATTATTTTTGGAGGTTTTGTTGATTTATCCACCTATTCTATCACGGGTTCCGGGTCACTGATGAGTACCATTTTATGTCTATGTGAAGTACACCTTTGGGCTGTTACTTGTTCGTGTTACCGTGGTATCAGGCTCTGTTTTGACGTAGGTTGAAGATAGTGGTGAGTCTTGTCGTATGAATCATTGCGGGGAGTGTGACTGCATTAATGTTGTTATTGTTGCCGTTGTTGTCTATCGGTACGAGAGTACACTACGCTGCCCAGTGGGCCTTCCGTATCCCTGTGTCGTTCATTTCCGCCGGTTTGCATACTGTGGTTGTAAATCACTCTGGTCAGCGTACGTAATCATTGTGGTTGCACATGTCTCGAATGACACTGCTCTTACGCCTACTTGTGTTGTCTATCTGGCACACGTCGCCGCTGCTGATATTGCAGCCTAGGGAAACCTATTTGTGTCTCACTGAAGTGCCTGATGGCTTGTTACAGTTTGATACGCGCCGTCCTTTCCGCCAATTGTGCCCTTCTATGGTGTTTTTGGTATTCCGCTGCTAAGTTCTCTTAGCCATATGAATGTTACGCTGCATTATGCTGGGCTGTTGCCACCTGGCCTTGACTGACCAGGCTGCCCATCATAGTTCCATGACCCGTCAATCTCGTTGTTACACACGCTGGATTCTGTAGTGAATCTGATCATTACGTGCAACACTGCTTGGGTCCTCTTTCCGCTAACGCTTTTGGCGTTAAACCCCATTGCTGGAGAGTCAATTCTCCCACTGCCGCTCAGATCATTGATCGTGGTGTGCAGCCGTGAGCCATGCTAATAGACTATCACGTCGTGCTCGTTCAGCACAGTTCGTGTGTGTACACACTTGGTCTATGGCTTGCATTCCGCTGAGGTACAAACCGTTACGTTTCCTACCCTCATGTGTATCAGGTAAACGTTACGCCAGAAACTTTGTGCATGCGCATTCTGTGTGCACAAACGTTCGCCTGTATCTGTCTGCACTGCCCGTCCTCATGACGTTGGCGCTCGTCTGGTGCATCTCGTTTCTAGTAACCTTGTTTGGTTGCTGGTCCCCGCCGATTGGTCGAAGGTTCCCTGAACTTTGTGTATATTATGGTGTGGACTATTCCCGGTACGAGACCGTCTCTTGGATGTTGTGTATTGCGTCCCAACTACGCCCGGTCTTCGTGATTATTCTCAGTGATTCTTGTCGATCAACTGTCTTGCTGCCATGTTCTTTCTGAGCTAGGCCACCATCCTTCGAGATGGAAGAAAAAATTCGCTTCTTGAGTTGGTGGAAGATCTGCCTTCTCCCTACGCCAGTCCAGTCACCTGTGAGTGAGGCATTCCTACTGCTACCTGACTTCGAGTCATTGGCTCTGCTGTTCTACCACTACGTCTCATCGTTTCACCCTACCATGCTGATACCATCACTCACCTATAGTACGATGACATGAACACCAGGATTCCATTCCGTCACCGGGTCTGCTGAGCCTCACCAAGTATCTGTCTTACCCAGCCATTGCCACCAGTTGCTGGAGTATCAATGTTTCTGCTATGTCTTCGTTGTCCGTCCACCCTGTCACTATAGCCGATTCCGTTTGGTGCTGCACTTACACTAGTACTGCTATGATGTCGTCTGTTCCCTACTACCCTGAGTGCACTGATCCAGTCTACCATCTTGTACTGCCGTCATCTTCTATAGTGTCTACCGTCAAAGAACTGTCTTCCATGTGCCTAATAGTGTCTCCTCAACTTGATTCAAGTGCTGCCGTCCACCATCGTCATGAGTACCGTCCGCACTGATCTCTGTCTGCTACCTGAGTGTCACCAAGTAAGACTATCTATGTACGGACAATTGTGCCCCGTATCGTTAGTTCTCTAAGTTCAGCCTTTGCTCATAGCTAACTCTCGAGTGCCTACTGCCCAACTGTTACCCCTGGTCCTGTGCCTTAGGCAGTGAACAATTAGCTCCTAGCTCCATCGTGCTTTGATTAAGATTTTTTCCCAGCACACAACAAGATTTTGTGCCAATAGATTAGATCCGCTGTCCATTCGTTTTGTTTTTGTTCGGCATAGCTCATCAGTTGTCTCATAGTTTTGTTCTGCTGCTAGTGCCTGTTTTGCGTCACAATTTTTCCAAGGTTAGACCCTGCTAGAGATGCCACCTGCCAAAGAAATTAGACTTTACATTGTGTTCATTAGTTCTAACCGTAGGTTCTTTCCGATTTTGTTTCCTGATTCGAAGTCTGAAGCTCTGTTCCCTCTTGCTCACACCCTCTTTGGTACTACTGCGATGTTTAGTTTCCTTTTATTTTAGCCCTTTTAAGTTGCTCTTTTGTGTTGTTTCTTCCCGTCACGAGGACGTGACCCTTTTCTTTGTAGCCGAGGGAGATGTCATGGCCCTGCGTAGATAGTACTACTTACCAATACCACTATAGTACTGCACACATTCACTATCAGCCTGTCACCTACCTCTACCGCGGCTCTTCATCAATGTTCTCTTCCTTTTGATTAGGATAAGGTTACCTCTCCTGTCGCCGGACCTAGACTATCCATTACCATAGAACTGTCGTCTATTGTCTCTGTTGCCGGTCCGCTGTTCTGCTGTTCCGCTTAGTTGCTCCGATTCATGATTAGCATTAGCTTCAATACTTAGATACATTACTCTTTGCTGAGTTTAGCACAGCTCACTACTCGTTCGCTGCTGCCTGCTCGATCCTTCCCTTCGTAGCCGCTCGCATAGAGTTCAGCTAGTATAAGTTCGCTGACTTAGCCAAATATCGATTAGTCTTGTTTGAGTTTTGGATTAGTCTTGTATGAGTCTTGTATTATTAGGTTCTTGGAGATTCTCTTTAGGTTTCTTGTTTATAGGAGTTCCGCTACCGCTCAAGCGGACTTGTCCGCTTGAGCCGGTGTGGCCTTTGACTTTGTAGTTTCTTACTGTTCCTTTGTTCCTTTACTATATCGGACCTGAGGGCTCCGCCACCCTGACTTCTCTCTGTGCTTTGGGTCTGAGGTACGCCTGAGTGGAACTACCAAGAGGCGCACATATACTTTGTGCAAACGGGCTTGGGATAACTAACACGTAGGGACGATCAGCCAGCCACAACACTACTAAGTATTAGAGAAACACATGCACACAATCATGGTGATACACACATGCACCCAATCATGGTGATACACACATGCACACAATCATGGTGATACACACATGCACACAATCATGGTGATACACATATGCACACAATCATGGTGATACACATATGCACACAATCATGGTGATACACACATGCACACAATCATGGTGATACACACATGCACACAATCATGGTGATACACACATGCACACAATCATGGTGATACACACATGCACACAATCATGGTGATAAACACATGCATAGTGTCCATGCACAACCTTCCCATGTTGCTTTCACTCACGTTACTATTTTCGGCCGGTTCAATTGTCTCAAGCGGCCAGGAACGCGCTCTTGCCTCTTGACAGGCTGTGTCAGCAAACATTGACAAAGACACAGAGCATATAACAGCACTAGCATACACGGTACAAATTCTACTGTACACTGTGGACTGACAACACATGCAAAGTATGCTATGGCCAACATGGGTATAACCATCATTTTTTAAGTTGCCAGTAAAGTATTCGGATTCAAAACACTGACCGGGCAGAATGTGGCTTAGAAGCATGTCACGTATGTGCGTGTGTGTGTGTGTGTGTGTGTGTGTGTGTGTGTATGTGTGTGTGTGTGTGTGTGTGTGTGTGTGTGTGTGCACACGCATCAGGCAGCTAGAGCCTAACCTGGCATGGTCCTATCCGATCATACGTCGGGATTCTTACCGGTAGAGGAGCTAAGGTGACTGGTTTGCCGAAGGACCTGTTGAACGAACGGTTGGCTTGCTTGTTGTCCGGATCTTCACCGTACCTGCAGGCAAGCAAGAACAATACGTAAATACTGGCTACCAATGGTAGCAGTGCAAGTAGAATGTACAGTAGGCGTCCAAGCCCATTAGTATACAGTAGTGAAGGTCCAATGACCGTGTGTACATGTATTGTGCATGATTCTGCATGCGGTTGTGAGCGAAATGCTGACGCTCACATACATAATATCACAGTTATCTAATATGCTTGAACTAGCAAGCAAAGTGTGTGAAGGTAAAGGAGGCGAATGCCATGTGCTCTGACATACAATATCACAAGGTACAGTTCGCTATGCCCTCAGCCCCTACAAACTGAACACAAGCCAGGATAGGTTCGGAACTAAACACAACCGACGCATGATAGATTCAACTCCTGATGGGTCAGTTAATCACATGTATCGATGTGTTTGCAAGTTTCTGTGGCTCAGTGGGTAGCAACACCACCTTACTTTTTAGGTTTGAAGCGCTCCATACCGCACGCCACATAGACCTTGTCGGGCTGCAGCTGCTCAAGTGAATCGATCTACGGAACATTGACAAAACACCGACCAGGCAGAACAGATAAAAACACATCTACCCACACATGCACATCACAGATGAGAACAGGCCGGGTAGGTGGTGGCAATAGGCAGCCCGGGAAGTTGCATTCAGTAATGTGACTGCCATAGCTGACTACCCCTACCCCCCCCCCCCTCCCCCTCCTCAGCCCCAGCGCACTCGTCATTATTCTCTTTATTCCCTGGCCACGGGAATGTATAGTGTATGTACTATTGCATCGCACAGTGGCACGTGATTCATCAACGGCCACAACAATGTCAACTGCTAAGTGCCACAACCGTAAAAGGCAATCAGATAACTCCACTACCGTGCTATGAGTAGATGATGTACACACACAGAAAACCACAAACACACACACACACACACACACACACACACGTGGACTTCACTGCACGGCTCTGGACAGAGGTGAACTCCCGACATTAGACTCCGGTCGAGTACTGCGCCTAAATGCTCAGTTCATCATTTCCTAAATCAGATAGTCCCGCATGTGGACTCCAGACAGGATGTTCCCCGCTGACCTACCCGAGTTCCTCCAGCTGGCGTGCACAGCTGCCGCACTGCACCAAACGGTGCTCGGATTCCCGTGGTGACATCGGTCAGGAATGCGTCCAGTGTGCGCACGCGTCGGTTGACCACAAAACGCCTAAAGTAACAGTTACGCATGAGTAAGACAACCACATACACGACGTCATCTGCATGAATAGTTTTCTTGCAGACAAAGACGTAATGAGGCTAATGTATGCCCCAAGCTTTGGGCTCTTTCCAATCAATGCTTCAAAATTCCGCAAGCACTTTCATTGCCTTGTCTTCAGGTGGATACATGCAGAAGAATCAACTAATCAGCACAATACAATTACAAAGCATATAGGTGATATAAGCGGCAGTAGGTAGACTAGCGATAACAAACACAGAACAAGGGGTCAAGTGAGTGTTCCCATGCGCACGCAAACATAACAGATCCTCCAGTCATTCACCAGTGATGCATAGCAACTATTTCAGCTTCTCACGCACGCTACCCGCACAGTTGGCTGTGTGAAGAGGTGTCATCAGCTTGATGTGCATTATGACAACAATTGACGACAAATTCCACCAAACTACAATCGTGTGAAGACAAATGAAAACAATGCAAGCGAGCCGAGCACCGGCAACGAGACATGCAGCTGCTCGACATGCCGGTGTGTGGCATTCATACCCGTGGCGTGGATCTCGAGATGGCCAACGCCGTGACTCACCTGCCCGGGTACAGGCTGTCACCATTTCTCTTTATCCGCACCGCACGGGCATTGTCCTTGCCACGCTTAGCAGGCGATGTGTCTCCCATGGCAAGCGCCAGCTCTGCATGGAAAAGAGTTGTAAGCAATTGCAAGCACACGTATGAAGTACATGACTTGCACCCATATGTTGATGTATGTACAATTGTACAAGTCACGTATGTGTGTATGGTTTAGAGTAGGACACACAGTGAATGTAATGAGATTGTGCAAATAGCATCATCGTGATTGCATGCTCAGTACGTGAATGACATCATCATGGTGGCATATTCAGTATGGAATGGCAAAACCAGTGCATGTAATGCCTCTCTCCATATTACAACTACAGGACTGTTCGTATAAGGTGATTAATGTTTTCTGATAATGACGTAATCCGACAGCCTCTACATAGCACATATACATGAAACATTGGCTATAGCCAGCTACAAATGAGTAATGGTGGTAAGTGCACTTCAATCTAATGAATAAAATGCAGAGCCACGTTCACTGCACATTTGCTTGATTCTGGGCCACACAGCCTCTCCCCTCACCACCCCCCCCCCCCCTCTCACACACCACCCCATGGCCCAATTGGGATGATATTCATGAGGTGGGATGTCACCGTCCCACCACAGGCCCGGGGCCATGGCCCCATGCAGGTTGGACACAGGGCCGATCACTACCCTGTGCCCAATTTCAGTGCGGTGGGAGGATGATGGACCTTGTTGTGGAATTGTGTGATAGTACTTCTTCTTGTGGCTGTTCTCTTCTATTGCTTTTCATTGTTTTTGTCTATAGACACAGTCTCCATTTGGATGTACATGTACGTGTGCGCACTAAGTCTTGTAGATGCTATCATCATTATTGCGCTCTTTAATGCTATTCATGAAGTCACACGTGGTTGCTGTTAATGTTCAAGTACTTGTTAGCTTCTTAGTGGTAAAATAGTAAGTAATGCACCGGCAACACTGACTCAGTGGGTGCTACAACTGGCGCTGTGAACAGTGTGTAACCATGACGGCTAATCCGCGGGCCAGGCAACACAATGGAATGGGCTATTGTGTGCATGCCCGTGCCAGTGACCGTGGGAGAGCAAACGTCACCTGGTCATGAGAATTACAACTAGCTAGGAGGGTCTCCTGCAGTCCTGGTCAAGTGACTACAATGACCGTGCTGTGACTAATTACTTCGGTTCCCTGCCAGAAAGTTACTTGGTGTGTCGGGTTTCGGAGCATGCATGCAGCGGGTATGTCTCAAAGCCTGGGGCGGCCACCCGCTGTGACCCAGCGCACATCAACAAACTCCACAATCAGTTACGGGAATGCACCAGCACGCCGGAGTGCAAAGAACACTCACCTGCGGCAGGAAAAGGTCTTGAGCAACACTAGAAGAGGATGACACTATACTCCAATCTTGGTAAAAGACTAGCAACAACTTGGACCAGCAACATAGCTCAGCGCTCTTTCTAACACTTGAAATCGAACTAGCTGCTAATCGTTGGCAAGTGCGTTTCAACGGACATGTACCTATTTATTCGTCACACAGCCAAACATGAACAGGACCAAAGCAACTACAAGCAGTGCAGTGCAGGACCTTGATGGAAATACCTTCCGGCTGATCCTACACAGGTGTTGCAAAATTCCTTCCACCTACTCTAGCTCTAAGTCTAACTGGTAACACACAGTAATACTGGAACGTCAACTTCTGACACATACATGATTGTACAAAGATTGTAGTGCGTGCTGTATGTAGCGGACTTATCCTGGATTCAAATCTTCTTCCAAGCTTCCAAACATCTGTTTGTTGCGTGACAGCGTCACTATGGGAGTATGTCACCAGGCCAGCGAAGTCAAAACACTGTTCGCTCGTGGAATCCATCACTGGACGGCATCAGCTACACTCCGTACACATCACTCTTCACTGACTTACACTGACCTGTGCATGTGCCATGCTTCACGACATGCATTGCGTCCTTACCGCGCTACCTGCTGCCAAGGACGATGAGTTTGGTTGCGATGGATACAGAGAGAGTACATTACAATTCGCATGTACATGTGTAGTATCCCTGACTGTCAGTAATCACACAGCCACATCTCTACCACTTACCAGTGCAGTAGTTACATTGTAGTTCACAGGTACATTCTATCTAACTAATTATTATTTATAAGTGCACTATTTATAAGTGCTTCTCACGCGCAACCACTTAGGACTAGATATCCCTGCTTGCAAGACCGGTACGGCATGACCTATCGCATTCATGCTGTACTAATACATTACATTGATTCCTGTATAGTCCGTTCCCCATCACTGACCCTCTTGATCCCTTGCGAGATTCCTTCCCGGTTCTAGGCATCCAACAGCTTTCTTCCCCGAATCCATGTTATTGATCAGCCCTAGCTCACACACATTCAAAGGGCTTTTCCGTAGATCTTTCAACAGTTGTCTTCCTAGTAATCTTTTGCCCTCGCTCCCAGCTGCTCTCTCCCTCTGGCCTATATAAAGTTATAAACCCATCATTCTTTCTCATTGCTGTGTGGAATTATGAAGTGAAGAGTTTAAGCCCAAGAGCTTGTTTTCCTCCCGCTAGTGCTGTCAGCCTGTATCACTTTCTGTTGTAAGCCCAAAGACTTTAAGGTGGCAGTCTGGGTTCAGAGGGTCAAAAAACAAAATTTCGATTTTCTGTATTTTTTCACTGGCAGCGTCTTGTGTATGGTCCAAAGGGTTTATCCTGAAAATTTGAGCGTAATCGGGTGCTTCCTTCCGGAGATATAGCCGCGCAAAGTCTGCACAATTGTTTTTGAAATACAGTGCGTATCGGTTATAGTGTGGTCGTATACAAGAATATACTGCCTACAAGAATGAACACTCATTTTTTCATAATCATAACACCTATTTTATGTGTATATTTATTCTTACAAGCAGTATTATCGCATAGTAGAATATATCGGCCCTAAGAATGGATTTTGTGTAGCAAAATATGCCAGATTAGTGCAAAATGTATCGCCTGTAGTAATAACATCTGTGCTCTGTGCATGCTCAATACAATAATATTCAACACAAAAAGAGAGTTATGTCCACTGAGCATTGGAGAATCACTTTTTCTGTCCAGTCGGACTCTTTCTTCCGACTTCTCTCCTATCTGCTGCTCCGCAGTCGCCCAGCACGACCGCGAGTTTGATCCGTGTGTATCATGATTGTGTAGACCTACATGATTGTACGTGTCCACATGCCAAACATGTATTATGTCACACGTGCATATGATTATGTCACACGTGATTTATCGTGTGTAAGAAATATCGGCAATAAGAATCAAATGTCGTTTTTCAAACACCCACGCTATAACCGATACCTACTGTACTGAAATATCAGCAAATTTCTACAAAATTTAGGTTTGCACACTATTCCGATTTTTACCGTCAATCTTTGAGCGATTTCATTAAAATTTTCTGGAGCGACTCCTTGTACTCCTCTGCGCTGCAGACTGACAGCCGCGCACGATGTTTGTCACCATGGCAACCAAGATAACTTTTGCGCATGCGCAAATTCAAAAAAATTCAAATTTCGACTCTCATGATCTCAGCTGATCGCTCTGCTGTTGAAACTTTTGGAGTAATTGTTTTGGAGTAATTGTTTCTTGGAGCTAACCCCTTCGTTGGCTACTATGGGGAAGTCTAGAGCCAAGGGAAAGCCCGGACGATCTAAGAAAAGGAAAAGAACGTTCTATGGAGTGTCTCAGGCGCCGAAGGCTCCCTCTGGTAAAATTTCGCCTGCAGAACAAATTCCTGACTTGCCACTGTCTGATGACGACCTTGAAGTGTCAGCTGAAGCCACGTCTTCAAGCAGCGATAGTGATGGAAGTGGCGGTGAAGTCGACAGCAGTTCCTCCGACAGTGACTTGGATGAAGAGTGTGAGGAAGGGGCGCATGGATTTCGCCTGATTGATCTCGAGTGCCTTCAGCAGCTTTTGTCAGCTGCAGTTTGTTGCAGTGGCTGTAATGGCGCAGTCACGATCAGCGAATCGCAACGGGGAGGCCTTGCATCATGCCTGGAGCTTTCCTGTGTTAACTGCGGCGACATAGCAAGCGAATTTATGTCCAAGAAGTTCAATCGGGTCTGGGAGGTGAACAGACGAGCAGTATTCGGAATGCGACTGATTGGCCGTGGACGTCAATCAATGGTAAAGCTGGCGGGTGCACTGAATATGACCTATGAGTCGGTCGACATTTTACAGCCATGCTAAAGGCCTGCATTCCGCGTCCAAGAGCGTCGCTGAGCGTAGCATGACTGAGGCAGCTGAGAAAGCAGTGTCCGCAGCAGATGGGGGTAACGATATCGCTGCTTCCTATGACGGTACCTGGATGCGCCGAGGATTCGCATCGCTTTTCGGAGCCTTCACTATAATTGCATATGATGTCGGCAAAGTGGTGGACTGCGAAGTGCTTTCAAAGTTTTGCCACAAGTGCACGCACTTGGCGTCTAGAAAAGAGAAGGGAGAGCTAACCAAAGATGACTATGATCGACAGATTGCCGAACACGATTGCTCAGTCAACACCACTGTATCAGCTCCTGCCATGGAGAGTGCAGCCGCCAAGACTCTGTGGGCCAGGTCCTTTGAGAGCCGCAAGCTGAGGTACACCACCTACATTGGTGATGGAGATACCAAGAGTTTTAAGGCTGTGCGTGACGCTTGTCCGTATGGGCCCGAGGTGCCTGTAGTCAAGGAGGAATGTGTCGGCCACGTTCAAAAACGCATCGGTACCAGCCTAAGAAAGCTGAAGAAAAACCTTGCGGGCAAGAAGCTTGCTGATGGGCGCACTATAGGCGGACGTGGTCGCCTCACGGATGCCATGATCGACAAGCTGCAAGCCTACTATGGCATGGCTGTGCGGAACAACAGCGGAGACTTGCAAGCCATGGCCAGGGCCATATGGGCATCCCTCATGCATCGTGCATCCAGCGACAGTAAACCTCAGCACCAGTATTGTCCGCCTGGAATTAACAGCTGGTGTAGATGGCAGCAGCAACAGGCAGGTGGTGATGTCTACGCCCACCACAATATCCTGCCAGAGGCAGTATGGAAGGAACTGAAGCCGGTCTACATTCGGTTGTCCGACCGGAGTTTGCTCGAGCGCTGCCAGAAGGGTGCTACGCAGAATCGCAACGAAGCGTTCAATGGACTCGTGTGGCAGTTGTGTCCAAAGACAGGCTTTGCATCCGCTCCCACTGTCCAGATGTGCGTCTACCTGGCCGTGGCCTGGTTCAATGATGGAGGTGTGGCAGTGAAACGCGTTCTGGACGAGATGGGCCTCCCTACTGGACACCATACGACACGTCTCATCAAGCTGCTAGACCGTGAGAGACAGGCACATGCTGCCAGAAAGAAGTCAGAAGAAGGGAAGAGGTCACGAAAGAAGCGAAGGAGGGTCAGGAAGGGCATCCAGGATGAGCAGCAAGAGGAAGAAGGTTTGACATATGAAGCTGGTGGCTTCGACTAAGTTCTAGTAAGTTCTAGTTGGACAGACATACCTCCATCTGTACTTGCACAGAGCACTTTTTTCTCCATTTTCCACTGAGTCCCGTACCTCTTAGACAGCGTAGCAAAGAACCTGTAAGTCACAGACCCCATAAACCATACATTTTTGGAAACTGTGAGCATTTATCAAGGTGCTAAGTGTCATGGATTTTTATATTTGTCTAGTAGCTTTGAGTAAAGTGCTACTGATCGAGGACCTAAATTTTGCGCGATTGCATGATTTTTGTTTGACAGCTTGAGTACTTTGTTCTGAATATGATTTCAAAATTCCGCTCCACTTAGCACCTAGGTATATGTGAAGGAAATCCTGTGGAGCACTCAGTTTCTACCCAGCTTCTTTCTGCGTTTGCATATTGCGTCTAAGGTATTGGTGGTACGGCATAATCGCAGATTTGACTATTGTGTCTGCGGATTCCCATGTGTGAGCTTGATTTATACTTCATTGGACTTAGTGAAATACACTGGGTATGTGGTCAAGATTTGAGCAAAATTCATCAATTATTATGGAAGTTACGGCTGTGTTCATGCGGTCGGGCCGCGAACCCAGACTGCCACCTTAAGTGCCTCAGACACGAGCAGGCTGGCAGACACTACACATGTACAATCATACATACGCAGGTGCTACAGTCATCATGCATGGTCATGGTTAATTACAGGACGTACATTAATTTTTGTATTAATTTTGTATACCTGCAAGTGCAACTACAACATACTTCAAACTCGATTATTATTACTCTAAAAAAAGTGCTCCATGCGTTACCGGACGCCAAGGAAACTGCCAAAACAGTCGCACTTCACTTTACTGCATGTGTGTCGCCAGTACAGTCATGATCGGCAGACACTCACTTGTGCCATTGCTGTAGCGTTGTTAGTCTATCTTTTTTCTTAAATACCAAGAAAACATGGCCCGACATTAGGCAATAACCATGAAAACTGCCTGCGGCCAGCTCGTGACGTAAAATGTAGAGGCTGTGCTAACGTTACCATGGCAACTGGGTATACAATCATGTAGGTAAATGCCGGAAAGAGCAACCGACATGGAGTCTGACTTAGTCAGATACCATCTTGCGCCGTGCGTCAGTGTGTGTACTTCCGAAGTAGAGAATTCAGTTGCATGTAAGTACCTCATACGGCTTTCCCAATACAGCCATGCAGCTGTAGTAAGCACATGGTATGCACCCAAGACCAACGCAAGAAGGCAAAGAAGATCATTTTGAAGGGCGGCAATAGGGCTTGAAAGTGCTACGTCACTCCATAGCAATGGCATAGCAACAATTTGAAAAATTCGAAAACTGGATCCACCTGGATCCAGTTTTTGTATGGATCCAAGCACATTTCAAGCGGTCTCACTCACAGCAAGGTGATGTTGCCAGTGAAATTGACTGATTTGGCTAGTGGGGGCGGGGTGACAACTGGTGGCGAAGTAAAAGTTGCACCTGCATACGACATGAGTGGGTTGCTATGCACCCACATACTGAGGCAATAGCAAAGTCACACCTTAGTGGATCCAAAATAGAAATCTGATGTCAATTTACTACTCCCAGGCCGTTTTTGACGTCATCACTTTCAAGCCCTATAGATGACTTGCACAAAGATTGTCTGGGTTCGAGACGGGGCAAGTGGACCTTCTGGACTGTACTTCTGACTCTGACTTCCCCACCTTTTGAGTTCGTGACTTTCGAAGTTTCGCTTTTTGCCTGACGAACACTGAGCTATTTTTTTGGCTAGAGAGTAGAGTTGTTTTGATTCGGCTTGTATCGTCATGCCGAAGAGCGCTGCTACGCTCCTGAATGCACTAGCCACGGCTGTTTTTTTGTGCGATTTCACGCCACTTAACAATATGGCCGCCGAAAGTCTCGATTGGGCTTCAATGGCAAGAAAATTTGAATTTTCAAATCGTCAGAACACGAGTAGGCCATGGTTTCCCCTGGATTTTGGAGACTAGTCAGCCCGGACAGCCCGGGGAACACGCCGATCATCTGCGTCTTGTTTCAAGCTTTCCGCTCGTACCTCACATGACTGCCTTTCCTTCAAGAAACATTTGTTCTGTGTCGTGCGACTTTGGCTTCGTTCTGGAATACTCCTTGTGTCGTCGCTGACAAACTCGGCTCCGAGAAGCCCTTCCCGATTTTTTCCCAGCTTAGATCGATTTTTTCCCTGGTAGAGGACTATCCTCTGGTTGTCTTCCCCAAGTGTCATTAGAATACGCGCGTGAACTTCTAAATACGCGCGACGAGTCAGGAGCCTGTTTTCTCTTGATTTGGAAGACAAAATGGTGTGGCCCTTTAGTTGCTGTTGAGTGTAGAATGCTGCTTCCTGCTGTAAATTGCTTAGTCGGCATGTGGGATATTGTAGAAGAAGACAGCAGCCGGCCAAGTGAGCTTGAAATTGTGATATCTACCCTATTGTGCGTTGAACGATTACGAAATGTCTAACTTGAATGTTGTACACGCGAGCACGCCAAGCAGAGGCTGACAATCACTGGCGAGATCAATCTCCAGACTGCCAGGAGTACTTCGAGCAAGTTTGAAGCGGAAAGACAGCTAACTGGGCAGGCCAGGACGCCTTTCCACCCTCTTTCTCTCTCAAATTGCCGAAAAGTCGAGTATCTCGCTCGAGCGCTTTCAAAACTTTTCTCTTGGTTTCGCGTCCCAAATCGTGGAACCACGCGAGGATCGACATGAGTTTCTTGCAAAAACGCAAACTCATCGCGTATTTGTACTATTCGCACAATGTTACATAAATCGCACCGAACGACGCCATATTGATAAGTGCCTGCACGTGAACAGCCGTGTAGCAGACGAGAGATGGAACTGAGGCTCCCATTCCATACGTTCCTTTCCGAGCCGGCCGGCCGGGAGGCAGAAAAAATGAGGGAATATTATTTTAGTATCATTGGTGTAGGCTGCAACAAGCACGTCGTGGTCCTGAAGTGTGACAACTTTCCCGCAGTGGAAGCGAAATCAAGCACAACGAAAGTTTGTGGACGTCTGAGAAAGAACTCGATTCCCTTCGATTCGGCTGCACTAGCTCCAGAGCGACCCTCTCCTCTGAGGACAGACTGCGGAGAGGCCAGGACTCACCTGCCGAGTCAAGAGTGGAAGCCCGAACCACGAAAATGAGGGGTGGAAGGACTGAGTGTGAGAGCCAGATGGCCTTTAGTAGTACTTCAAGTAGTATCTGAGTTGAAGGAGAGAACAAGTGTGCTGGAGAAACGCTGCGAAGTCCTCAGGCCTGATGTGTACTAGCTACTGTTGAAGTCTCACTTGTTCCGATATGAACACTTCATCAGCCCTGACTCTGAGCAGCTGTATCTAGACTTAGACTTAGGCCAGAGACATAGCATTGTTAACCTTACTGAAGCCATATGTATCCAATGCCTGGCTCTAGTGAGAAAGCAGTTTGGCGCAAGCTCGCAAACTATGATTGAATCAGGGAGTGGTGGAAAGTCACATTATACCTCCCCATGATTAGCTGGTAATGACGACGATGCGGCTCCGGCTGGGTCTCAGTCTCAGAAAGGATTTGTTGGAGCATCATCAAACAGTGCATTCGCCTTCATCATACACTGGCTCCGTTGCCTACAGTAATTCACATTTTGACGGGGCGCGCTGGGACGATACGGAAGGAGCGGCGGGAACCATTGGAGTGCTCATGATGCTGGTTAGCGGAGACCGATGTGTCAAGAACGGGAACGCAACCGCACTACTGTACAGATCAGGAAGCGATGGAAGAGTTGAATCTGCTCAGCCTTCCATGCCGTGTACAGGGACACAAGCGTAAAAATGGCTACATTTCAAATGTGAACTGGCGATGGCATTGTGTGGCGACGAACACAACTGCAACTGTTCAAATTTCAGCATTTCGAACATTATGCTTCCCATGATAACTCACCGAATGGCTCACATGACGGAGTTGGACATTACCAGGCTAGGATAATCATTTGCTGTATTTATGGATAGTCCTTGAGTTTTCAGATGAAGTGCTTTATCTTTTACCTGTCGTTCCTTTAGTATGGCACAATGTCCATGGCTGCTTCCTTGTCTTCATAACAGACTGGTATAATCAGCATGATTCTGCTTTTTTGAGAAGAAATAAAACTTTCCTTTCGGAAAGGAAGCCCAGAAACGTCAACCCCCATGGACTGTGCTTTATGACTCTCGTCCATCGACATTAACCGTCGCAATAACTGCTGCATGTATGTTGTGCTGTGCGAACCGTACAAGATTTTACAGCTCACCCACGCCTTCCCAACAGGCTCCTATATCCCGTACCGTTAGCGTTACATTGAATATGAACTAGGCTAGCACAGTTATCCTTCGTTCTTTTGATGGCGGCGGGTAGCATGGAACTTGACGTGTTCTTGGGATCCTCGTGCAACACTTGCTGTTCCCGGATGCCATATTATTGGGTGCATCGAGGTTGCTTCTATGCTCACTGTTGTTTAGTAAGACAATTTTTTATAACTATTTCACCAAAGAATAAGGCAAGAGTATTTTGGGTTGGTTTGGACGCCTGGCTTCTCTTCACATAATAATCCAGTCATGTACTTCCACTCAGGGAGTAGTACAATACCTGCTTCCACTAACCCTACAAGTGCACATGCATGACTCATGAGCTGCTGAAGACAGTGACGGTACTGATCATGTACATGTACATGCCATATGCCGTGCACCGTTCATTCATGCTGACAAAAAAAGTACACTACAAGTACACTAGTCTACACGGTGTAGCTACGTAAGGTGCCCGCAGTGTAGCCTGAGTGCACAGGGTGCACTTGCCCCGTCTCACTCGCGGCTCGGATCTTTGTGCAAGTCATCTATTTCAAAAGCATTTTTTAAATACTGGCAAAACGTGGCCACATACAAAAAAAGCAGCTGTGAAAATGCACAGGGGACGGGCACATCTAAAACCAGTAAAATTTCATTATCTTTACCAAACATGACTCTGAAGCTGTGCTAGTAGAAGCCGTAACAATGTGGTAAATTGATGCCCATGAGCGCCCCAGTAGCAGTAGTTATAACTTATGGGAGCCATGTCCCCGATCAGCAAGCAGTATACATAAAACTGGGTCATGATCGAAAACACGTACATGTGGATGTGGTGCACCCGGGGTGTGTGTGTGTGTGTGTGTGTGTGTGTGTGTGTGTGTGTGTGTGCGCGTGTGTGCGCGTGTGTGCGTGTGTGTGCGTGTGTGTGCGTGTGTGTGTGTGTGTGTGTGTGTGTGTGTACAAGTGCATCATATGTGTGCATACTTGTCTGTGTGGGTGTGTTTGGGTTTGCTAAAAAGGACATCAAGAAAATACAGCACCATATTTCAACAACTCGGTGGCCTGTGTTATAATGGCTGCAATAATCAGTATGCAATGGACACAGTCCCCACAGGAACCATTACAGTCATTGTTTGGTTCAGGATGCAGTGTCTATTCCAAAGTAGTTCACCTGATAGAGATTCGGTGTGCCTTCGATGAAGGAGAACATACTAAGATGGATGAGCTGGCAGAGTGGTTGTGCCCTACCAGATTTCAGTGCAGGTACATACCTGGTTCTCGGAACAGAGGAAGAAAGAAAGAGAGAGAGAGAGAGAGAGAGAGAGAGAGATAGTGTGAGAGAGAGAGAGAGAGAGAGAGAGAGAGAGAGGGGGGGGGGGGAAAGCATCTCCGAGCGACTTGGTGTAGCTTGGATTTTTCAAAATTCTCGACTCCGCATTGTTCGACTGGTGCATGGATGATCCGCTTTATAGGACTCCACTAAGATGACGCTTAGGTATCGTGACGTGCTGCACAGAAGACGGCAGTCAGCTAACGACACTTGACGACCGTCCAGACTTCCCTCAAGAGAGAGAATGTTTCACAGTGCTGCAGTGAACACGAGCGTGTGTTACTCTCATGAGCTGCAGTCTAGACCTCTCTCAAGAGCGGAGGCTGCTGCAGTCGAGGGCGCTTGCTCAGCGGAACAGGACGCCGTGGCATCTGGTCATGCGGCGCGTGCACGATGGCTCCCTTCCTTTGCAACATGGATATCTCGTCGCGGAGGCCCTGGATCTCATCACGCTGGATGCCCATCAGATCGTTCAGGCGTTGCTCTTCTTTCATTGCTTCACTTCTGTCCGTCGACTTTGGTCCCTGCAGGACAACAGCAAACACCAACAGGAAACAGAATTGTTAAAGAGTCCAACGAGTGTGTCCTATAAAACTAAGCGGGAACATGTATTTTTCTCAACGGCTACTCCTTGGGTAGCAGCCGTGTCATACCAAGGCTGCACAGAGCAGAGTACTTGTAGGCTCTGAGCCGCCAGTCACAGAAATCAATTGGGCTAGCCGTGCCTTCTCACTGCATGTGCTGACCAATCACCAGTATACATTATCCACACTTACTGGACTTGCAGTCAGAGATCCACACCAAAATTAACCCTCGCCGCAAACCTGTCTTCCCAGCGCTGTAACATCACACTGCTTTGTTTCTACAGCACACTACAGGGGCATAGCTGGTCCTACTTTAAGTGTGTGGGGGGGGGGGGAGGGGGGGGGTGCACGGCCGCACATGCGTAGGATGGCAGGTGTATGTCAATCATGGTCATTTTAAAAACTATTTATGTGCATGCTGAATCCAGGTCGAAATTTTTAGGGGGGTGCACCCCGGGCCCCCGGGCCCCATGCGGGCTACCCGCCTGCACTAACTCAGTGTCTGCTCCAGAGCTGGGTCAGCAACCCGGTTGGGTGGGGGAGGGGGGGGGGGGGGGACTTGGCACCGTTTAGAAAAAGAACACCGGGTCACCTGTGACCCGGTCGTGAATACAATATACATCAGGGAGCCCTAGAATATTTACAACTCGCTGAAGCACATGCGCTAGCCGCACTTGAACGGACCCGGCTCTGACCCGGCTCTGACCCGGCTCTGACCCGGCTCTGACCCGGCTCTGACCCGGCTCTGACCCGGCTCTGACCCGGCTCTGACTGGCTCCGGCTGCAATGGTTGTGCCAGGTACACGTGTACCCGGTTGGTTTGAAATCCTAGAACAGACACTGTAACCGACTGCCTATTCTTACTGTTAACTCCCAGTCTGGCTAAACAGTCCCCAATTGCAAGCATGAGTACACTTGTTACATTACCATACGAGCCTCTAGATCCGAAAAGGGGGCGTATGTCGTTTCGCGCAGTACTGAGAAAAAAAATGCATTTGAAAGTTGAGTTTTCCGCATAAAGCGATGTATAATTCACTTATTGAAAAACCAATAACTCTGTGAAAGATGAAAACTTTGGACCTAGGTTTTTTACAGAGACATCTGCTGGGGTAGAGCAATGTCATGGTATAGAAAACTCAAAATGTTCAAAAATGACAGAAGCCTCCTTTTTGGATCTACAATGTAAAGGCTTAATATATTACTGTGTGTATCTACAGGAGTACACTAGTAATCTGTTGAAGTGACCCGGCGAGAGTACAGAACCCCCAAGTGTGTGCAACTGCCTGCACAGCCTCTATACAGTGCTGCGATGGCACCGGAACTTCACATCACGGGACATGGTTCAAAAAGCCGGGTTACGCTGGCAAACCACAGCAGTGCAAAGTGACCACAAGAGAGTTGCGTACAACCCTGCATCTATATTATTATATCATGCACAGGGTGCAAATAATGTGTACGGGTGCGGCACGTGATGTGACGTTCTGCCGTCGCAAACCCCATAGCTGGAGTTGCACACTCTTGGGGGTTACGAACTCTTGACGTGACCCATCCCAAACCAAAGATAAGCGGTGAGGAGAAGACTGAGAGAAAGTTCCTGATCCACTCACCATAGCGTCCCGAGCACATCGCTCTTCCAGTTTCTTGCCAAGCTCCCTCTCCTTGGCGCACAGCTGTCGAATGTAGCCAATCTTACGCGTGTTCTCACGAATGACCAGTGTCAGCTCATCCTCTGCCTGGCTTATAGCATTCTGTGTGGGTTTGTGTGTATACCAGTGAAAGCAGAATTAGGAGAAACAGCAGAAGCAGCAGCAGAATCAACATGGGTAACGGCAGCATTGTGTATGGGGCAGGGAGGTCAGATTGATTATCAGTGCATTCAGTGGGATACGCCGAGTGTGGCACTGAAGGAGCCCAAACTGCCTACTGAGCCAAACTGCCTACTGAGCCAAACTGCCTACTGAGCCAAACTGCCTACTGAGCCAAACTGCCTACTGAGCCAAACTGCCTACTGAGCCAAACTGCCTACTGAGCCAAACTGCCTACTGAGCCAGACTGCCTACTGAGCCAGACTGCCTACTGAGCCAAACTGCCTACTGAGCCAAACTGCCTACTGAGCCCAAACTGCCTACTGAGCCAAACTGCCTACTGAGTTTTACCAAACAGAAAACAAAACCTGTCATTTGCTTTTTCGTGAGTGTTGCTTGCAACACGTTCTGGTACGATGCACCTCGTAGAAATTACTTTAGGCACTTTCCTGATGTGCCAATGGTGCTTTTTTGTGGGTCACCTGCATTAATAGCACAGTGGCGGGTTTGGGGGGGGGGGGGGGTGCGCGGGGGGCGCGCGCTCCCCCCCTCAAAAGTTTCGACCTAGGTTTCAAAAATAAAAGGCAGGGCTGGGGGCGCGCACGCGCGGCCTGAAACTATCGTCCAAAAGCGGTTGCACTGTACGGTGCTGGAGCTGGTGTTGATTGTACATGTACACACTACAGAGTACAACAGTGTTGATTGTACACACACTACAGAGTACCAGTAAGCATGCACGGCTACAGAGACACGGTGGTTTTCAAAGTGGCTGACCTGGGACAGTAGCATGATGTCATCTACCCCCACCCCATCCCGGCCGCAACCCCCCCCCCCCCATCCCTCAGCCAAATCCTCGACACGCCACTGTAGCATATACATGCACTGGACCTGGTGTAGGAAAGCAGATGCTCAGTCCTGTACAGGCCACTGAGCTGCATTATTGAAATCACACGGTGATGCTGTGCTACGGATAGTGGAAGTCTCGGTACATTAGAACTGTTGTGAAGGGATGGGACTGGTTTTGCCTCTTGTCTATTTTAAATAGAGAGTAAACTTGAGTCCATACCTGTAGGGTGAGAACTTCAGAGTGGTTCTTCTTGCGCACTATGTCCAGCTTCTCCTTTAGTTCCTCGACGTTCTTGCTGACCATGGCTGTTTCCAACTTGTCCAGGTCCACCACTCGGCCGAATTTTAGCACCATCAAACGGTCCAGTTGGCTTTCCAGGCTGTCGAGCTGCACAATGGTAAGTGTGTAGATGAGAACAAGACAGTAGAGAGTTAATCCTTCACGTTTTTTTCTCAATTTCGAACGTGAGATCTCACGGCCAAAATGGCGCTCCTCATGGCCAAAATGCAACGTGAAATTTCAACGATACAGAGGGGCAGCCCACGATGAAAAAAGCAATTCACCGCACGTTTTTTCTCATGTTGGAAATTGAAAAAAAACCGTGAAGGGTGTTTGTACACTCAGTAGGAATTCCATTATTCGATCAGAGATGGTAGAAAGTATATTTTTCACGGATAAGAGTAAATATTCGTAGAGCTAGAGTGATTATACCTAGATAGATGAGCCAGCTACTACAATGTCATAGGGAGAAATATCTGTTAGTGAAGCTGTTTGCTGGAAAGAAATTTCGGAATTTTATTTCGTAAGCCTCTGAAAAACGAAATGACAGTCGTACCACTACAGAACAGTACGCATTGGATGTTTAAAATACTTACTCTTTCCAGCATGGCAGTCTTCTCACGTGCTAGCTTCTTCTGATACACACGATTCTCCCTACATGGTGCACAAACCCAAGCAGACAAAATCATGGGACACAGCCAGATACCCATAGATATTCACGATACAGTCTAAGTTTGCTCGCTGAGTGCTTTCTAATATGGGAAAACTGAAATAACTAATTCTGGCTGGCACACGTCGATCTTGTTGCTAAGTTTTTCATGTACACAATCGTTCCACCTGAAAATCAAAAAAACAGCCACCACGATAGAGAATAAAAAATCCCATAATCATGTACAGTGAAACCTGTCTAAGGCGACCCCTCAAGGGACGAGAAAAAGTGGTTGCCGTGGCCAGGTGGTCTTCTTATCCAGGTTCAGTGGGGCATGTGACCATATCCACATGTGATACATCATTTTGATCAGTGCATCACAGTGCACACACCTATGCTACTCTAGCACGACTCATGTGCCTGGGGTACTCAGGCCTGTCAAATGTCGTGCATGCACCATGTACATCTACACTTCCTGCACTGATGTGTAGATCTACCATGCCTGGTGCACCAGGCAATGCGTACTAGCACTGTGCAACGCGGTCGCGGGTGGGTGGTCGTCGGTCGCGTTGAGCGAGTGGTCGCCTTATCCGAGGTGTTTTGAAGGTAAATGCGTCCGTGACAAGGAAAAGTGGTCGCAATGGTCGAGTGGTCGCCATATCCGAGTGGTCACCATTACAGGTTTTACTGTAATGAGCATTGAAGATGAGTTACTCGCTATCCTCCCGATCAGGGCATTGGAGAGCAATGCGGCGCAGCATGCATGTGCAGTATGTACAGTAGGTACACGGCCACTCACTTTTGCTGATTACGCAGGTTTACACGCTCTCGCTGCAGCTCCTCAATCTGGGACTTGAGCCGCGGCAGTCCTTCCTTCGGGAATACGACCGCCCCGCTCAGGTCCGACTGGATGGTAAACGCACCGCTTGTAGTGCGATAGATTCCATACTTGATCTGATCCATGTCCAGCACAACCACTGTGTTCAGCTCATTAATCTTGGCCTGCTTCTCTCTCTGAGCAATCACAGAACACACCACAGGCACAGGGTATGTAAATACAGTTGGTAAAATGTCAGTGAATATGCGCAGGAAAGAGGTTATCGGAGAATGGAGATGCAATGACGACGTGCACCTATAACAGGGAAAATACGGTATGGGCTGTTTCAAAGCATATTGCTAAGCAGGATTATAGCCACAGGTGGGGGGGGGCAGCGTCCCCCCCCCCCCCGCCCCGGTGAAAAAGTGGCTCCCCATACTCATTTGTCCATTTTTGTGTTTTTTTCAGGCCTCTCAAAGAAAATGCAGTCGATAATAACTAACAGAGGAGGGTTCACAAAGGCACACATGTCTGGGGAGAAGAGTCGGGGTACGTTGCATTATAGGTGGCAAGACAATTTCGGAAAATGGAAAAGAATGGTTACAGGGTAACTGTTTCCCCTGCCCCCCCCCTGCCCCCCCCCCTGCCCCCCCCCACCCCCCCTGCCCCCCCCCCCCCTGCCCCCCCCCCCCTGCCCCACCCACCCTGCCCCCCCCTGCCCCCCCACCCGCGCCCCTACTATTTTTACCTGGCTAGAACCCTGCTAAGAAGATTGCATCAAAAAGTGAACACAAGACTAACCTGAAAGGCGTCGATATCTGCTTTGGACGTTTTGACTTGGCCTTCTGTGATCTTTGCCTTCTTCTTGAGTGTTTCCAGCTCCTTACGCAGCACCTCGGATTGCTTCTTCTCCTCCACGATGGCCTCTTCTACGGCAGCACGATCCAGACGAAGGCTGTAGATGGCCTCAAATGTTTCCTGGGCCGGGTGGAAAGAACGCCACAGCATGTGCATCATCACAATCATGGTATGTTGCTCACAATTCCTTGCCAAGGGTTCTGATAGCAATGATAGCAATGATACTCGGCAATGATAGCAATGATAGGACAAACAATAAGAGGATGAAAAAGTGTTTTAATCCCGAGTTTCACGCACTAAGCGATCATCATAAAATAGTAATGAGTAACTCTGGATACTGATGTTTTAACTACGTGTAGCTCTGCCTTTCGGTGTTGAGCACTCTATTTGACAGCCTGCAACCTCTCTGTGTTTCCAATGATAGCAATGATAGGATATGGGTCATACGCACTACTACAGCAATCTTTTCGCACGCAAAACCGAATTCCTGTTTTCAAACGATACGACCACCTCCGAATACAAGGACATGTTATATGTTATGAATGATGGAAAAAGCCCACCATGCCACACCGGATTTCGAGGTCAAGGTACATACAGCACAGAGTGCAAGGAGTAAGCATCTCAAACTGACTGACGGTTTGCACAGTTAGCCTACGGTGCAAGTTGCTCGCATACAAGTACAAGCACTGACGACCGAGAGAAAAAAACTGGGATCGCATCACCTGGATAAGGTGACGTGACAAACACTGGCACTGTAGAGGGGGCGGCTCGATACCGGGACGTTTTGACAGCCAAATTTGTATAGACCCAAACCGATCATCAGCGTTGATTTTTCACTCGAAATATGTTTGTGGAAGGAAACTGGCATGTTGAAGTTTGCTCTGGGGCAAGGGTCAATCGAACTGAGTCACTCCTTTGTGTTGACCCATTGCCTCCAAGTTGCCCAATTTTTCGCTTCAAAAAAGTTCAAATCAGAGGTGGCTCCAAACCGGACATGTTTTAGAGTGCACGTCAAATTCACTCTGGCTCTGAAATTAGGTAATTGCTATCGCTCCACGACGGTCAGTACAGAGTAACAATAAGCCTTGTGTGTGCTTCCATTAGTTTTGATTGGTATGCGGTGCTTTATTGGCGAGAGGCGAGCTGCTGTTTACCTGCGACAAGAAGTTGATTTTTCGAAAGTCGTAAAACTCAAGTCGCAGTGCGAAGCAACACGTCACAAACTCACCTGCTTGATATGGCGCTTCTGGTCATCGCAGAGCCATGGAATTTTGGCTCGGAGTATAACACATCGTAGTCTCACTGTGACATAATTATGTTTTCTAATCAAAATATCAAGAGAGAAAGTGAATATTGAGTCCGTTCCGGTTTGCAACCTGTGTCCTATTTGAAACCGTCCCCTCTACATGATCTGCAATATGCCCTGCACACTGACATCAGCTACACTCAGGGGACCCGTATGGAGAACGGGTCAGAGCAGCACAATTTCAATTACCATGTACCATGCTCCTGTAGACGTGCATGCGTGAGGTTACGGTAACCTATTGGTGTGATACAGCAACTCTTCAACCTTGGCTAATTTCTCTACATGTACTACCAAGAGCTGTGCCGATGCTTTTCAGGTCCACAGTGTGGCTAAATCTCTAGCTGAATTAGACGGTATGGAGGCTCATTCACTGTGTACTTTTCATACCTGTGCAAAGCCAGGCGGGCAGACCGTGTCGTCAATTTCCTCCTCGTCTTCGTCCAGTTCGTCATCATCGTCAGTGTCCTCGTCGTCTTCGTCGTCATCCTCGTCCAGGTCATCATCCTCTGCTCCGTCTGCACAATCGGCATGCATACACGCCACACACACACAAACACAAACGAGTATGCAAGCATGCGTACATACCCACACATGTCATGTCAGCACGAACCGGACTCAGCCATGCAGCACACCTGCCACACAACGGTACAATGCATTCTTGCCCGACTCGACTTCTGATGTTGATGCGGGGACATGAGACTGCCATAATTCTGACAGCATTCACTGGTCATGAAGTTGTTCCGGATGCGTAATGCACAGATGAACAGTCTCAGCAGCACTCCTGCTTACCCTTGATCTTCTTTTCCTGATCACGCTTCAGCTTCTTCTTGAAGACTTTCAGCATGTGCTCGTAGTGCTTGTTGCTATCGGGCACCAGGTCCTGGAACTGCTCCAAGAACTGCTTCTCGTCGTCTAGGAGGTCTTCAACACGATCTTTCTTCTCCAGATAGCGCATCTCCACATCTGATACCTGCAGTTTCCCAATTGTAGTGTTCAGGGGTGGAGGGGAGGGGAGGGGAGGGGAGGGGAGGGGAGGGGAGGGGAGGGGAGGGGAGGGGAGGGGGGGTAGAGACAGAGACAGAGAGGGAGAGACAGAGACAGAGAGGGAGAAAGAGATGCAGATGGACAAACATACAAACAGACAGACCGATTCAGAGCCAGGGCCGGACAGAGAGAGAAAAACATGTAGAACTAGCTTGTTGTCCCGAAGTATCGAAATCGATCACGCAAGAAGCACTGGAATGCATTGCAAACATATAATATCTCTGATGCTCCTTAGCCAATTATATACAGTCAACTTCGCTAATAACGACTGCGGATATAACGACAATTCGCGAATAACGACATAATTTTCATGTCCAGAGCAAAGTCCCATCCAACTGTGACATATGTAATGAGACTTCGGGTATAACGACACTTCGCGAATATGGACACTTTTCTGATGCCCCGCCGAATGTCGTTATAAGCGAAGTTCACTGTAATATCTCTGATGCTCCTTAGCCAATTGGTGCCAGTATGGGATTTACGTTTCGAGGAAAGCCATGTCCTTGATCTCGCAGCTATCGGAGTTGCTAGCAGGTACACATCTATATGTACCGTGGAAAGCAAGCAAGAGACAAGCGCAAACTGCCACCCTTCGATCGAAATTTCGAAATTTTGAGATGCAGTCAATGCAAGATTGCACATCAGCTACAGTGGAGTAGTCCGTATGCACATACTGGGAAAAAAGTATTACGCAATCTATTGAATCATCAGAGCTGTCTTACGGAAACACCGAGAAGAAGGTAGTGTAATGTGTTCGCCCTCCCAGTCCGAGTGGCTGCTCACCTTTTCCTGCATATCCAGGTTTTCTTGTGTACGCGTGTCCAGCTTCTGCGTCAGTGCGTGCTCTCTTGTCTCAAAGTCCTTCAGCAGCTGGAATTCCTCATAGGTGATGATGTAACCGAGCTCAGCCTGTTTGATGCAGTTGTCCAGGTGCAGCTTGCGATGCTGCAGGGTGCCAACATCTCGATCAAACACCCGGTACGAGTCGGTCAAATCTCTCACGGCCACGTCGCGTTCCTCGACGATCCTGCAGAGCACATCGGAATTCAGGCAGGGGAAACGCTGACTTGACACCATGCCTCAGTGTTATGCATTGAAGCATGTCGCTTCGCTCCGTGGAGATGAACATGTGCCAGTACGGAACAGAAACATTATTCATAGTCGAGTCCCACGTGCAATCGGTCATTTTCAATCTCGGACAACAGATGAGAATCACTGTGGTGCGGCAGCAATGCGTAGACATAGGCCATGTAACTACTCACCTCATATTCTGCTCTTCCATCTCTTCCAGCTGTAACTGGGACAGAGATGAAAATTCATCCGCTTCTGCTTGGTCCGGCTTTGAAGCGGCCTCGTCTGCCATGAGACCCTGTACGTCACCATCGACACTATCAGAAGAACCCTGTAACAGCAAAGATGGCGGTCGTAAGAACTACCTATCAAAGCACTAGTTGCTGTAGTTTCCTGGATACAAGCATTACAAAAATATAATAATAACACTGCTGCGTTGTATCACTATGCATTGCTGCTGTATGTTCGTTTTCATTACGTCCTATTCCCCCCCCCCCCCCCCAGAACAAAGAGGCTGGCAGGATTTTAGTGGCCCATTGTATAAGAGCTTCACAGCCGTCTCACTCTGCATGCCACCATTGCACCATACACCATACACCATGGGCACCGCACCCAACAGCAAGATGTTTCTTCAGGATAACAAATTCCTTCACAAAAAAGCGTTTCAACGTCTCAGATGATCTTGTCAGTGACGGAAGAATATTGTTGAATGGCAAGAAGAAACCTCCCTACCATTCACTGCTCTACTGTATTGGGAGAATGATGATAAACAGCTCAGTGATACTAGTATCATATTACAGTAAATGACACGAGTGATGACCGATCCACACCACCGCTGCAGTGTTACATATGCTATGATGTCATGATGATGTCGTGTCTTACCTGTGCGTGTGCTTCATCTCCATCCCTATCTTCATCCGGCTCATTTTCAGCAGCTTGGCCATCCTCAGTCGTGTCTTTGGCCGCACCATCGCCTGCCTCTCCTGCCTCATCATCACCACCACCACTACCAGCACCCCCACCTCCGAACCCACCAAAGCCACCAAAGCCACCTCCGTCGGCATCAGCAGCAGCCTTTTTCGCTGCATCTCTCGCCGCCTGAGTTGCTTTGAATTCCAGAAGTTCTTCCTTGCTGACCTCAAGTTTTCTGGCAAGAAGGCGAAGAGAACACGACAGCAGTTCGTCACATTACAACCACGGCGAGCATCGTCTGAGTTCTGGAGAGACGTTCACCTTCACTGCTCATGCACACATGCATGATTGCATGCGGATACATGTAACACGTTGCATGCTTGACGCCACCATCACATGCAAGAATGGGTAAGAAGAAGTCCACAAACCCGGGTGAATGCAAGTACGGTCCGTTCAGACTAAAGATAATCATCTTGACTTGGACCGTGAATAGAGTTATTTTCTGAGTTGTTCTTGCCATACAGTGCGGAATGCTCTTCCAATTATGCTTTTGATGTTGATTCCTCCAAGCCGTGGACCACGACAAAGTTAATTTTTCGTCTAAGTTTTAAGTTGAGGGGAGGTTTTAGAATCGAACAATCACCCATACGGCAAAAAAGACCCAGTACGGCTGAGACACGTCCGCAGCTCGTTGACTCACTTCTCTGGTGTCTCATCTTCGTCCATGTTGGGTGGTGTCGGCAAGTCTACTCGAAGCTCACTGGGCAGCTGGCTTTGCAAAGCAGTTAAATGACTGGTGGAGGACGATGCCTGCACATGAACATGATAGGTAACAGGATCTGATTTGCAAACACACCATAAGTGCAGGCAGGCATTAGTCAATAAAATCTGTGTTTGCCGGATCCTGTTCTAAGCTGAATCCTGCATTGTCCGGACAAAATTCTCATGCATCAAAGCGCTGTGGATTGAACGTTCATTCCTGGATCAAGCGGTGTCCTGCAGGAATATCCGGACAGTTTTTCCGCTGCACCAAGGGCGTCCAGTTAGGGCAGAGGTCTCACTGTACCCTCATAAAGAGGAGTAGATGGTACACCCAACGTAGCTTCACATGGAAACAAGGATCGAAAGCTACTGCCTTCACACACATACTTGAAAGCACGGCCCGCTACCAGACGGTATAGGTGTGTGTGTGCCCATTGCAGCATATTCGCACACAAACACACATGCATGCACGCACGCAAACACACGTGCACACACACACATGCACAAAACACACACACAGAGCAGTCACACCAGCACTGAGCTCAACATACTTTGTCGATCAGCTTCTGCTTGACGCTGCGCAGCTCGAGCAGCATTTGGTTGAACTCCTTCTTGTACTGGTAGATGAGCAGTTCGGTCTGAGCCAGCTGCTGCTGTTTCTTGTGTGCATTGACACGCTGCTCTTCCGATACCACATAATCACTTGCCGTCTTCAGTTTGAAGTCGCCCATGTTTGCCTTGGCGTCATTGATCATTCGGACATCATCGGGGTCCTGGTAGTGCTCATCTGGTTTTGATGCATTCAAAGCCGCCCACTGAAGGCAGTTGATAGTAAGAAACAGGAGAGGAGAGGTCAGAAAGGGAATAATTTACACAGTTCTGGCTGGTAGTATTGTCAGGGCCTTGGCTACCACTGTGTGGCATGTGTTAGGTTGTGTTGCTTGTTCAACTGAGACAATTTGCGTTATAATTATGTTTTATCTGCGGCATGGGAGGATATGTTCACTCTAGGATGCTTGCGCTGCACCCTATGTCCCAGCTCTACCCTAATCAGTGTATCATCCCCATCTCGTCCCTGTACTCACTCACACTGACAAAATATGAACACCCTCAGGGAGAAGTCGACCTCTCTCGCCAGGTTCATCCTTTCCGCAGTTTCTGCAGCCTACTCAGTCTTAGGAGGCAGAAGAGTGCTACTAATCCTAATAAATACAACAGGTCCCCTGAGCTTCTCAATACGGTATACCATTTAGCCTGGAAAACAGGGATCGACGATCCTCCCCCACTGTCCAACAGCCTCCCTTTTGTGGTGCTGCTGTTCGCATGCATATATGAGTGTTATTTTAAAAGTATCGGCAACCCTATCCGGCACATAGGCTGACTTCACGAATGCGCATTGTTCTCCAGTGTGTGTGGAAATGTGTGTATTCAAGCCTACGTAAACATCATGTGAAAGGGCTTTGTTTCCCGTAGAAGATAAGATCACTATGCCAGGCCATGAACACACATGTATATGTGTGGCTGAGAATGCGACATGCATTGGTGGAATGATTGTTGATATGTGCTACATATGAAGCCGGAAAATGTATCAGTATTTGTATGTTTACCTTTTGCTGCCTGGCCAGTCTTTCAGCCTTCCTCTGCTCAGCCTCCTGCAGTGCCTTGTCAAGACTAATTGAACTAGATGATCCCATCTTGGTGCCAGAACCACTCACAGACGAAGCGGCTTCATCCTGCTCTGACACAGAGCCCCTGCCTACCCGCCTGGCACCCAGGTCGGGCCTAGCAGCTGAACCGTCCTTTCCAACCGCTTCAGACATCTTTCTGGCGATGCTGGCCTGCCGGGCCATTGCTGCGGTGCCACCACCCTTGGCACCGGCGCCGGGGAGTTGCTTTGAGGTGGTTGATCTTTCCAGTCCTGCTGCTTTACCTCCCCTTGGTGTCTCCTGTGTGTTCAAGCACAATGAGAGGAAGAGAGACAGAGAGAGAATGTTAGAGAGAGAGAGAGAGAGAGAGAGAGAGAGAGAGAGAGAGAGAGAGAGAGAGAGAGAGAGAGAGAGAGAGAGGGGGGGAGAGAGAGATAGAGAGGCACACACCCACATACGCCAAGAGGCATAGACAAATAGCCAGAGAGCGACAACTGTAAGAACCTTGATAAAGAGAGATATGCGGGGGGGGGGGGGCATGCGGAGCAGAGGGGGTGTAGGGGAGTACACATCTGCCGGTGCAATGGAGGGGGGGGGGAGGGGGAAGATAATAGTTCAAAGAGTGAGTGAAATGCCATCAGAAGTGCATGGCCAGTGTGTGGACGTGCATGCTAAGGTATGAGAGGCCAGCTGCAGCCTAAAAGGCCGGTTCAGGTCGCTAAAATTTATTCCAGTAACTTTCAAAATGTGTTCTCAACACCTGGGAGAAAAGGTGAAGGTTTGTGACCACTCAGGTCGCTACTTTACCGGCTCGGCTGTTGTGATAGTGGCACTGGTTGATTCAGCCAGTGCTATGATCTCGTCCAGAGGTCGTACAAGACGATAAGTGGACACCTGAGCACATAGGCAATTAGGATGAGCGGCATACAAAGATGATACTTGGATACATCGCCGAACGAAACTCACTGGAAATTTGTATTAGCGGGCAATCTGGCATGCAAAGAATGGATGCCTATATAGAAAGATGATGGGAGGTATGGAGATTGGAGAGTGTATATTGATTCCGATCTTAGAGGAAACCAAAATGAAAACAACACAGGCCTATCCTCAATCCAGATGCGCCGTCCCGGAAAGTTTATTTAATTTTCTTTCTTACAGCACAATCACCCGACTTCACAACTACCTTATCACTACTGTACTGCAGCACACCACACATTCAACCACCCCATTTTCACTCGCTGAGCATACCTCGGTTTTCTTGTCAAACGTGCGGAGAAGCATGTGCTCTGTTTCCACGTTTGTCTTAAACCTGAAATTCACAGGAGCACAGGAGCAGGTGTGAGGTGTGTTGTGTGTTGTGTGATGTGTGTTGTGTGATGTGTGGTGTGTGATGTGTGTTGTGTGATGTGTGTTGTGTGGTGTGTGATGTGTGTTGTGTGATGTGTGCGCAGTTTACACGTACGGTACTGCTCAATGAAATCCAGTCGCGTCACTCAAGTACGCGCCGGGCGTTGCGCAGCCATAGACCTGCAAACACTGGGCTGCAACATGATGCAAGGCGCAGACGTCAGTGACGCTGCGACTGCATTTCATTGAGCAGCACCGTACACCAAGGAAGTAACCAAGACAACTGGCGCACAAGAGACCGAGAAGATCATACACTCTTACAGTGTGCATGCATACAGGTACACCGTGTGTCATGTGATGTTCACCTCACTGAGAACGTGTGCATTCCGCATATGCCCTCATTACGCACCATGTGCTACCCATGCCCTCAATGGCATTGAGACTATACTTGCCACAGGATAATTATACTGACAACTGTAAAAAGAAAGGAACATGCAGGGACAAACAATCAAGGAATGTTCATGTCTGTTGTGACTGACTTGTCGCGAAGCTTTTGAAGCTGCTTCTCCGTTTTCTCCGTCTCCCAAGCGAACTCGTCATGTATTTGCTCGATCTGCGAAGGTGTAGAGCAGAAACAAGAATTGCAGAGCACAGAACGACTACCTTGGTTCCGGTCTCCGCATACCTTCTACAATCAAGCCGGTGAGATTGGAGGAGCTGTGCAGTGCAGTGCACCGTCCGTTATAAGAACATCTAATCAGCAGGCACCTCAGTTCCACTGCTTGACCAATGCTCAATACATGGACTTCCACAGATCACACAATGCTCGATACCCAAGAAATGTACTGGGTGTTGCCACACATTCCTCTTCTTGTAGATGCATGCAGCTTGATCGGACTAACACGTCAAATGGTTATGTCACACGCTTACACAGCACTATCATGTTGCTAGGGAGACGGCTTCACTCGGCTAGGATCAAATGCCGCAGTTCTACACTAGCTTGGAGCTGCTGTCATGATCAACAAAGGAGCATTGTGTATACAAGTGCACTGCAAGTGTCAATGCTCATGGGATATGTCATTCGGGATACATACTGCGTACCTGCCAAACCAGCTACCAGTGAGCAAGTCAACAAAGGGGGGGGGGGGCTGACTTTCCATAGCAATACTGCACACTGAAACGCCTCTGCTAACAGCATACCTTTTGTTCAACAGTGCGTTCCACTTCTTTCTGTATGAGCGGGTCCATCTGAAAGTCCAGCTTGCTGATAGCCATGTGAGATGGCAGGGCTTCGTTGCGGCTGTACAGCTGGCGGAACTCTCGCCGCAGCAGCTCAACGCCACGGCGAGTTTCCAGCTTCTTCTTCTCGGCCAGGCGCACTCGCCTGTCATGCTCTGCTTTCTGTTTGGCTTCTTCAATACTGCAGTATTTGTGTGTCACACACACACACACAGAGCACAGAGCATGGATGGGTGATTTCAAGGGATGGAGAACCAGACCAGGCATGACAGTGTCCTAACATACTGATGAACTGCATCGCGGCATTAATTGGCTCCATCAAATCACCCTTTAAAATGCATTCCAGCACTCTAGTGGGCCCGTCAGTGAGCCAGTTTGACTGACAGTAGCGTGGGGCATGCATAAAGCATGTACCATGACCAACACTTGTCATAGGTACTCCATGCACTGGTTGACTGGATATTGGCCACCAATGCAACCATTGGTCATGTGCTAACACGATGAGTGTGCCCACGACTACTAGTATCTACATCATGCGCGTAGGGAGCCCGGGAAATGTCTGCACCATGCCGGCTTTCATGTGATGCTGGTCTACCTACCTGTAAGCGGTTGGATCTTCAATGTCTCGGACACTCGAGATGTCATCCTCCAAAGCACCAAGTGCAGCCTGAGAGAAGTGACACAAGGTTGGTACAAGTGTAACAATTAGCAATGCCAGGAGGCCCTGAGCTTTGTCGAATGGAGTGCTCAATGCACCAGAGTGCAGAATGTCAAACACACACATACACACACACACACACACACACACACACACACACACACACACACACACACACACACACACACAGGAGATGAGTAGCTGTCTGGCTGCAGTTTGAAGTTTCATGTACTTAGCAATCACCAAACGGCATTGACCCTTTTGAGTGTACATCCCATCACGTACATACTTACTCTACACCTCGCCGCCTTAACCCACAATTCTATGCATGCTCAAGTATGTCCAATGCATGCTCTGAAGAGCAGTCAGTACCTGCAGAGTTACCCGGTTATTGTCTTCTGGAACATCTAACACTGGAAGCTCCATACAATTTTCTATCACCCGTGATATCTACAGAGGTCTTTATTAGGAAAAGTGAAGAGAGTTCACAAAAAGTACGTTGCTTATTGGGGCATAACTCACCTTGGCTGCTTGCTCGCGAGCTGCCTCTAGCATGGCAGCCCTAGCGATTCTCTCCTCCAGCCGGCTCTTGTCTCCGCCGAAACGATAAACAAAGAAATTGCTGTCTGAACCGGTTGACAGCAGATAGTCCCCATCAAAACTGATGCTGAATTGGTGCACGGTGGCAGCCACATCATGCATTGCCAGGCTCCATGTGCTGTCGAAGCAAAGCTGGAGCTTGTCACCGGTTCCGACGGACGTCTCGTAGACCCGGATGTTTCCATCGCCAGTGCCAGCAAAGAAGTACCGTCCACTGTAGCACACGAAAACGCATGTAGCCAGTGCAGCCACCTCTGTTAGAATCTCTGATTCTCTCTCTCTCTCTCTCTCTCTCTCTCTTTCTTTCTCTCCCCCTCTCCTTTCAAACATGCATGTACAGGTAAGCACATTCCCGAGGGACACGGCGCAATAATATTACCTATAAGTGATAAAGACTACTTCTGAGAAAGGAGGATTTGAAGGGGTGCCAGATGCATAAGAGCCCCATGCTTGTCTGCAATCCTGAAAGGGCAATGGCCGTCAAATTACGAGGATAGCGAGCCATATTATACCTCAGTGCATTGCTTTCGAGGATGCGGTGTACATGTTGAGCCACATACTCTCCCATCACTTCACTACGAATACCGTGACTACCCCCCCCCCCCACACACACACTGGGCGGCAGAAGTTTTTACCTGAAGTAACCAGTAGTGAGCGCTGTGTCTTTCTTCTCCTCTAGCTGTGGCACTGCTGACGCCGAGAATGGCGTGGTGTCAGGTTCCTGGCCATCACTTGCGAATTGACAATGATACAGGTAGCCAGCATCATAACCACCCTAATCACAAGCCATATACAGATACAGATACAGAGGAACAGACAATCAAGTCACATTACCCTAATGACAAGTCAGATACAGATATAGATACAGATACAGATATAGATACAGAGGAGCAGACATTACCCTAATGACAAGTCAAAAAAGCAGAGAAGTGGACGTACCGGGTACTCATCTACGGTAATCCCTGAGTTAACAGTTCACAAAGTGAAGTTGATGCGTTCAATATGCAAGGACATAGCCAAGAATGTTATCGACTCAAAAGTCACATGCACATTGGAGGATACATATGATATTCTTGCAATACTCTAGAAGTGTTCATAACACCCAACTCACCACAGATAGGATGAACGTGTCCGGAGAGTCCACACAATTGGCATAGCAGCCAAACAACACTTTGCCTTGTGACATGTCAACTTCCTCCACCTCTTCCTCTTCTTCCTGGCCAGCTTCTTCCTTCTCGTCGTCCTTTTTGTCCGCATCTGAGATATCCTTGCCATCTCCTTTTTTGTCTTTCTCTTTTCCACCATCCTCGCCTTCTTCCTCTTCTTCATCCTCGTCACCTTTGGCAGCTTCTCTTGCTTTGCGCTTTTCCTCTTCTTCAGCTGCTAGCCGTGCATCCTCCTCCTCTTTCTGTAAAACAGAAGAAGCAGCAAGATTATCCCTTGTTCATTGGGAATAGATAGATGGAAACAAAACTCCGCCAATTCAAATCAAGCAACTCCAGTCACTGCGGATTGCAAGCACATATACATCCCGGTGCAATGTGGTGATGTGGAGCAGCGAGTACTCACACGAAGACGTTGCTTTACGCTGGTGAAGGTGAACTTCTTCGTCTCCACTTCTGCCAAGCAGAAACTCTCGACGGCTTCAGGAGCGGGCGTCTTGGGAGCTACGAACTCCGCACACCCGCCATCCACACAGCAAACGAGCAAGACATCCTGCAGCAGCAGCGGCACAGAGCATGTGCATATACGTTAGGCAGGGAACAGTGAGAGCATGAGGTAGAAGCTAGATAGATCTTGAGGATCTCCCGCAAAAGACAGGCCAATCACAGTCGGCATAATTATTGTCATGACAGCTAGCAAACTTTTGGTGCGTCCATGGAGCTATGAAGCCAAGACCTCTGGTCGGCTGAGCTTAATGGGCCCCACCACCACATTCCATTATTCACCCCAGTGTCTGGAGATATGTGGATTTTGTAGAAGAGAAAACATACGTGGAGATTTCTGGCAACTGAAAGTTTAGCCACTGAACGACTTCTTTCTTAATGCAGTACAATCCGGCTATTCCTTCCTTACTTTGGCCGTTAGCTTCCATTGCAGGCTGGCCACGGATGACTCCATCTCAACATAGCCGACGGCATGGAAGCCATTGTCCACAAGGAAGAGGAACACGGTGCAGTCTTCACTCTGTGAAAAAACCCAAGAGGGGAATACAACAACAATGGCAATGACAACAGCACTACGGGAGCGGGAATGACAAGAACGACAGCAACAACAAAGGAAAACAGACTTCAGAGCTTTAACAGAACTGTAGCTGTTCTCTAGTTGAGGAGAAATGCACGCTTCTCTCCGTCCTAAAATGGCTACACCAACACCTACCGAAGACCTTGTCTTAATAATGTGCATGGCCACCATACCTATCTTAGTCTATAAAACAGAGAGGTTCCAGGCTGTCCAATAGAGTGCTCAATACCGATTGGCAGTGCTAGTTCAAAAAATAGTAAGAGGACGGAAAAACGTGTTTTTACTCCGAGTTTCACGCACTAAGCGATCATCGGAAAACAGTACCTATCCTAGCCTCTGTTGCCAGTAACCACTGTACTGCCGACAATGGCCGGACACCAATGGTAATGGACCGATGCATTAAGAGCCCCAGACAGTACGGTCCCTAGATGATGAAAACATGCAGATGTTTCTAGCAACACTGTCAAAGTTTGTCAACCAGGCAGTAGTATGCCCAATGCTGTTTGTACACAGTATGTCACGCCTATCCGCAAACCCAGAAGTCGGTTGGAAAAGTGCCAGACGGAAGTGATTGCTCCGAGGCTACTGCAGTAAGAGCAGAGTGTGCATGGGAAGTGATTGCTCGGAGGCTACTGCAGTAAGAGCAGAGTATGCATGGGAAGTGATTGCTCGAGCAGAGTGTGCATGGGAAGTGATTGCTCCGAGGCTACTGCACTGAGAGCAGAGTGTGCCAGACGGAAGTGATTGCTCCGAGGCTACTGCAGTAAGAGCAGAGTGTGCATGACCTTACGCGGTTCTTACCCCGGTCGCAAGCAGTGTCCTGTCGGTGTTGAACACCATCTTTGTCACGGGCTTAGTGTGCGGCTTGAGAGCCTGCTTCAGAGTGAGCTGGACGTCCAGATTCTTAGTGGCCAGCGGTGGTAAGGCACGCTCTTGAAGTGCTTCCTCACAGTGCAAAGCAAGTGTTTGACTGGTCCACTGGATTTGAGCGTCGGACTTCTTAGTCGCCACCATGACTCGCACCACTCCATCACTGCACCCCAGCAGCACGGTGGTGAGCTTTTCATCCACCTACGCACGCCAGAAAGCCCAGCGGACACAATGGTCAGTATAGCCAGTATTTCAAATACATTGCTCTCGCGATGCACGTATGCATCCACACATGCATGCATACACATGTACACACACACACACACACACACACACACACACACACACACACACACACACACACACACACACACACACACACACACATATATATTTACGCACACGCGCGCACACACACACACATTTACACACACACACGTACACACAAATTGTGCACATCACCCACAATGAAACATCAAGCATACATTATTCCAATGGTAGCTGCATCTCCGACAGCAAAGCATACTCGTCGTACTCCTGCTAACTGACCTCCACTGGTGCCCACATTATTGCCGTTCCGCCTGATGACATCTTTTCAGAGCAGACCAGTAACTTAGTGGCATAGTTTTGAATGCGAACACATCCTACATTCCAACAAACAGCACACAGACAGAGATTGAGGTCCTAACACTCAGATTTGCTGCTAGGCACTCGGCATACATGACAGTCATAGAAATGATTTTTCTCCTGGGTGTAGGATGCAGGTTAAAGGGCTTTGCTACTGATTTTGAATGGGGTCCTACTGAGGATATCAGAATGACTAATTACTCACTATACTTGGCAAGGACTGCGAAATTAGTCCAACGCTAAAACTGTGTCACTGTATCACCACCCATTGTAAAAACAAGTATTGAACAGACTGATGCTGGCATGTGTGCATGGGTTCACAACAGTGGAGGGAGCCCACCATTGGGGAATGTTTCGTTGCTTAGAGATCTTACCGTCCGAGGAGGTGCTGCATGTAAAATGCGCTGCCGGGCACACATCCACGCCGTTCACTGAACCAGAGTGGAACGTGGCAAGGCGCTCTGGTGCCTTCCTCTGCATGTAGTCACACGGTCGGCACACACCAATGCATGAGAAGACAGGGCGCACCCGTTACATCGCAGTCCGCATTACTTGGAAATGCACTGGGCCACCCTGCTGTTCTGGGTGCAACGTCACACAGGATTGACCGAGGAACGAATGACTTCATGCAGCACGTAGCCAGTCAACTTACCGTGTGCAGTGTGGAGATGTCAAGCTTCCACAGAGCCCCGGCTGCATCCTACAGCACACACAAAAGGGAGCACATCCATATGCACAAGCATGTCTCATGATGACGGTGTGTGCACAAAACCAAAAAATTCTCTTCACAATGACATGACATTGTCACTTTGGAAGTGACATTGTCTTCCAGCAGCTTCACAGCATGAAATGCTTGACCATTGGGATTTTCCTGAAGTATGGAAAAAACATGGCATCAAACATTCAGGGTTTTCAAAGTCAAAATATAACGTAATGATTTATGACAGTCTGACAGCGCGACAGTCCTTTTCAAGACCATAAGACTGTACGAATACCCTTTTACAGAAGTACAATTCATTCCGTTACAGAAAGCCTGAGTCATAGCTAGAATGTCAGTATCTCAGTACTGGCGATGGTAGTAACTCAGTTTCGTCCCACCCAGTGAAATGCTTTGAAAAGCAGAACTGTGGTCTGGTGTTTTCAAGGCAGCCAGGCCTTAGCACACACACATTGTTGTTATCTGGTGATCTTTGAAGCGTTGATGATTTTTTTACAAGATCTTCGTTGCACTGGTGCACTAGGTTGGTGACAATGAGTGCTCTGCGGCTTCTGCCCCATCATCTCCCTGATGTAGAATCACGGTGCTTTAATGAAGTATTTCTAGCAATATTCTCCAGATTACCCTACACTTCCAGTCGTATTCTCTACAACCATTCCTGGTCCAGAAATGGCCTCGTGCGAGGACAAGCGTCATGCCCCTTAGCTGATACAGGCAGTGACTCGGAGGTGCGCTGTCCGGGCCTGGTCTCGGCATTGAGAATCATTACCGAACGCACATGAGCCAGGCAGAAAACACGGCTAACTCACATGTTTTGTTTGGTAAACTGGCCACCCCTGAGTGGTCGCCAGCTTGCCACTGATAGGGTGGCACAAAACACCCGTGGCTCACTACGCTGGCGACAAACTGTTCCACATGTTCCGCTTCGACATGAGACGCAGACTCACTCAACTAACCTGTGCAAACCAGGTGGTGGGGAATTCCGGATCACCGATCTTTGACAGCGTCTTCAGCCTGACATCTTGGCCAACCTGAACACAAAGACAATGAATAGTGAACGGCAGTCACGGTGCTGGTCATAAAATTACTTAGAAAAATAACAGCAATCACAGTCCTCTATTTCATTTGGCTAGTGTGGCCCTTTTTGAATTTACTACTTGTGCACCAATGAGCCTCCCCGGCAATCACACAGTTATGTCACAAGTTCACGTACCTTGATCTCCGCTATCGGCTCAACCTCAAAGAGGGCATTGTCCTCGCCAAAGTCTGCTGTATCAATCGTCTCGAAGTCCCACAGCTGGATAGAACAGCAAGCGCATATTACAAACAATGTCATGATGGCACGCATGCTGGAACACAGTGCACATGGCATTTCCATCCACGCGGTTATGCATACCGGCTGTTGCAGTACAACAGCCACGCCGCTTGCAAGTGACAGGAGGCTCAGTGTGCCGGGAACGAGTCGCTACCATTGTATCAATCCTGCCATAGCTATTCTGATATTCAGCTCGAGTATATGACGGGTAGGCGTGTTCAATTCCGCATGTGTAAGAACCAGGACCATAACCCACATCTGAAAAATCTCATCCGATATTGTCATGTCAAAATACTTTGAGGTGCCGTTACTATATTAAAAGGGTAGATACTAGTAGACCAACTAGCAAGTGAAGATTTCATCAGCTAAATCATCTCAACTAAAACCGTTTTGTTAGGCAAAACTCTTCAAGTAAATCTTGCACTCCGATGTGAAAGTACTGTGCTCACACAGGCTGCAGGAAGAACACATTCAAAGTACCTAGAGACCCTTGATAAGTGACAGAAACTGCTTGACTGATGTGAACAGGAGAAGATCTAGCCCGCTTACCCGCACAAAGCCATCGTGTGCAGCAGATATCAGCTCTCCTTCCTCCAGGAAGATCTCCTCGATCATACCCTGCAGTAATCACAGCAATCATCAGTTCCAGCCACTCGGTGATGTCCAGCTCTCTTGGGCTGTTGGAAAGCATACCTTCAAGGACAGCATTTCCACTTTTCCAGCCATGCAGTGCTGGGGTGGTGGCGGTGGTGTGCTGACGTATTTATAAACAGTACCATGGGAAGGTGAAATGAAAGGACGTTCCCTTGGTGGGTGGGACACAGAGTACCAGTAATGTGGTAAAAGAAGGCATTGGATACTGAGATGCAACAATAGCTACAGCCTGGTAAGTATCTTGCTGCCAAGCAGGCACAAGTCCAGGGCACTTGGCAAAGAAACCTGTACAGCTGTAATATAAGCATACCTGGTGACACGACTTCTTTCCTTTCATGGATATCTCCACCTTAATGAGTCCTCCATCCCACAGTAGCATATTACCCCACTCAGTGCCTGACACAACCTTGCCATCCGGAAGCTCAACATAACCTGCACACGGGCAATGACACAATCAGTGACACTCATTTAATTAATGCACGCACACACACACACGCATGCACGCAAACACACACACAGTTAACAGCTAACAGTTGCTGAAATTATCCCGTTGTGGTCCTTTAGTGTGAGGCAGGCTTCCTTCTTTGCATTACACTTCATACGGTGTATGTGTGGTGTGTCTGCTCTCCTTCCTACATATTATTTATTTCTTATTTGCTCTGTTGTGCTCCTGCTCATTTGTTCTCACTTCGTATTTTTTCTGTTTGGCGCGCATGAGCAGTGCTGAAACCGAGACCATTGGTCGGTTGAGCTGCTCTTGCCCCGCCTCCACTGCTTCGGCTGCTATCCCTATGTGTATCCCCGTGCATTTTTGCCGGCGTTTGCACCATGATGGTTTGTGGCTATTTTGTAAAAAAAACCAAAAAAAACGGACTCCTAGTTCCGGCTCTCGGCGATGCGTCTCGGCTCCGCATTGATCTTCTCGTATGCATTTCTAGTCGTGAGCAGGTAATGTTTGGTGATGTTGTTGTGCGGAAGCTTGTGACACTGTTTTGTGGTGACCGTATACAGGTGACCCAGGGCAGCAAAAGCAGCCTGCACTTCCAAGCGTACAAAGAAAAGAGTAAATGTTTACTGGGCGTGACCATGCCTAGTCGGCAGGGTCATAAACAGTACAATCATACCCATCATAAAACACACAGCTTTGAGCACTCACCACAAATGTCACTGATCTCTGTTCTTCCGAATCGGCCAATTTCACCCTGAAGTTTCAAGCCAGTGAAGGTCTTAGCCATCTTCCAGAATCTGTAACAAACGATAGAAGTGGTGTGAAAATTGTTCTTCAAAGGTCCAGATGTTTAGCAGAGCATTTAGAAGAGTGTTGCTTGCTTCACGACAATACACTTCACCTATATACATAGTGGAGATGAGAAAGCTTATGGAACATGCATTAGACAGGCATTCCTGCTCTTCAGCAATCCCCACCATGCATGTCACTGCTCCAGTAAGTCTATGCACACACCGCGGCTGTGACAATGTGTTAGCTGCTTCGTTCATCACTGTTATCACAGGGTTACCAGGGTGAATCGAAAACAGCACTCACCGAATATGACCCATGCCACTGGTCGTCAGCTGGCCTTCGATTTCGGTGGCGAACGAGACGCGGTACACCTCCTGCGCGAACGCCTTGCAGCGCAGGATCACGCTCTCCGTTTTCCAGTCCCACACGGTCAGCATGTAATCCGGCGCTGAACCCACCGATGCCAGCTTGTCGCCACCACCGCCACCGCCGCTCTCGTTCTCCCCGTCCTCAGTCTCCTCATTCACCACCGTCATCGGCGAGAAGGTCACGTGTGCGTAGGCAGCCACCGTGCCGTTGCGTAGGATCCGGAACAGCTTCAGCGACGGCCACTGGTAGATGTTGATCGGCGGACAGTCTCCCTTCTCGGCCACGGCGAAGTACTTGTGTGATGGGTGAACCTGCAGGACCGATATGCCCACACAGTTTGGAGGCAGAGATTTATTGATGAACTTGCATTTTTTGTAAGAAAATTTCATGTTTACAACATGCCACCAGAGCACACTGAGAGGAGTCCTCCTCAAATTTCAAACTCTCTAGTCTTCACTTCGCCACTATGCAAATTATCCACAATATCATTTACCAACCTTGCCCTCAGTCGGCCCTTTGCCCATGCAACAGTCACATCGTTCGCAGCATTCAGAGCATCTGTACTGGCAGCACAGCGGGTGAATATCTTACCGCAATGGCACCGATACCACGGCCAGTGGAGCTGCGTATGTAGGTCTGCTGGTGGGTGTGCACGTTGAAGATCTCGACGACGTTGCCCGACACAAACACGACCGTGTCCTTGTCCAGTGCCTGCAGGTTGGAGCGCTTCGTGCACTCAAAGCCGAATGAGTGGCTATGTGACGTGACACAAATAGTCAAGGGCCACTGATAGCATGCTTTGTCCACAAGCACTGGTCTTAATGGTGATCTCAACACGCAAGCAGTGCCTTTCAGCACGAATGCAAAGCTTCCTGACCACTCGTTCACAAGGGCATGTTTGACCGTGTTTAGCTTGCCAGTACTGAAGGCTAATCAACACCACAGTACGGCATGCATGCATTGGGGAATCTCTGTGTGTTTACTGTTTAGGTCATCAGAGGTTCACTGAGGCTGATATTATGAGCCTAGCCTGCATAGAGTGACTCATGCGCGTCAAGGCTGAAAACAGGACAATCGACTCATGCATAGGGTGGACCAGCTCACCCTATGCAGACCACCTGGTTGCATGTACCTACAACACCATGCTCTATACTATTATACATGTAATTGCCAACATTTGATTGTTCCCAACTGACTGTCTATACGAGTTGATGTATCATACATCAAGAGAAGAGTACACTAAATGGCTTCGATGGCACGACAATAATGTCCTAACATCCGTATACATACTGGACGTGGAAATCCAGCAACCATGGCGTAACCATGACATAACGCCAGGACATAGTCACGACAATCGTAACAACCTAAATGTAAGGATACTGGAGTTGCACCAGATCAACTGGAGCAGACTCGGACACCGTCGCCGTCGACATCGTCGGTGGCTCCTCGTAGAAAAAGTCGTCGGTCAGTTTGTGTTTTGGCGGTCCCTCCATGTCGCTGTCCGACTCGTCATCAGCTGAACATGAGGCACAGTCATGTACATGTGCACCAGCAAAGACAATGAGCTGCTCAATGCTGCTATGCAGCTTCCCAGTACTCCAGGCTGATAGTATATGTATGCCTACGGGGCTACGGGGCCGGGGCTACGGGGCCGGGGCTACGGGGCCGGGGCTACGGGGCCGGAACAGGCGGACAACTCCTGCACCTGTACAGTCTACAGCTGCATGGGTGTGCTGCTGGTTATCATAAGTAATAGTTGGTAGCGGTCATTTCCCCATGCAGCGTTACCAGTGCCAGTGGTTATCAGCAGCCTTGCTTTCTTCACAAATGCAAAATTTAAGGGGCTGTATGTCGCATTATGCTGGGACATTAACCTAGACGGCTCTTTGCTTATCTTCTGCGGCCGCTAGGCAGTTACACCGATACACTGTCTTTATACTTTGCGCAGTGTTAGTATCGGTTCAGTTGTCATTCACTGACTGATGCCGTTTTCAGCAGAAAATATCCCTCTCGTGCTAAAAAGGAATACAGATAGTCCAAGCATTGGGCCCTAAACACAATGACCATTGTTCCACGACTTGCTTAGACAAGCCATGCCATTTCCCGGTCAGACACAAACGACGAAGATGTGGAAAGCTAGCTAATGTTCATGATTCGTCAAGCACTTTCTTACCATCCACAGCTGGTTTCTTGTCAGGCACAGCAGGTGCAGAAGCCGCGGTACTTGTGCCACGAGCATCAACGTCACTTTTCTGACCTTCACCAGATTCAGCGGAACCTGTCTTTTCCACCACTTCCGACCCTCCGACAGCCAGAGTCGTATCGATGTCGCCAGTGGTCTCCGCAGATTGCGGTGGTTCCGTCACTGCTGCGTCGCCGGCAGCAGCTGCATTATCGTCCGTGCCCACGCTGTTATCTTGAGCTGCAGTGCCGTCACCCTGCGGCTCTTCGGCATCAGTCCGTTCCGATCGCTCATCCTCGTTGCTGAGCTCTGGAGCGACCTCTGACCCAACCGCGATGCCGTCCGCACTGTCGGGATCGGCCACTGCACAGGATCATGACAGCACAAAACTATGACAACGCGCATTTGGACTTTTCTTTTCACTCACAAGTCACATGGTCTGGCGTAACGTGGCGTTTACGCGTTTGGCCTGGGCCCCGTACAGAGCCGTATTACATGAGCCGTGGCTACAGAACGTGGGTCGGATTTCTTTGGCTAGCACTGCCACTACAGTGCGTTTTTTTAAAACAGACATTTGTCGATTTTGATTTTTTAGTTTGTTCTCATTCCAAATTTGAAATTTTTTCTTCACAGCTGCGTTTGTGTGGGTCTTGGATCGAAGAAAATTAAGTTTGGGAATCGGAATAATAATAATTGTCAAAGTTAGATATTCGGACGGGTTTGGGCTGAAAATCCGGTTTTAAATGGTTTTCAGTGGATTTTGATTTTAAAACGAAAGTTTTAGCCAGGAAAGCTCATCACGTGCATGGTGTCCGCCAGAGTTCGAATCCAGTACAGTTCATCCTGATTCTTTTTTTCTCTTCTTTTTTGGTACAGCACATGCATGTGTCGTGCCGGACATACACAATACCGATCTCAAGGCTACAACATATACATTCGCATTGCCGTAGTAACCCCACAGGTCATCAACCAATATAGTTGATCCAAGTATCCATTCAGCCACACACGCTCACCTTGGTCATTCGAATAAGGTTGAGAGTCACTATGATTCCAGCTCGATTCAAGAGTGAAGATCGAAGGAAGGTTGGTACTTTTCATCAGAAGCAGCAGGGGTTATATCGAGAACAAAAAGGATTGAGTTACACAAAGGAGTAGCAAAGGCGGGAAAACCCAACCAATCAGACCATAGAGAGCTTGTTGCTATGCAGAATTGACCAATGGGAGAAGACAAGGAGAAATGCGTATTATTTATGAATTAACTAAACAGCAAGCGTATACGATAAGACAGTTAGCAGATACAACATCCCGCGGCCCATGCATTGATAAAAGTGACAAGTAGATACAAAAGACAACTGCCGTACAAACGCGCGCTCATGAGGGGAACACGTTCACCCAACATGTAAACTAGTACCGGCAGAGTAGTTAGTTCGTCGTACAACCCGGGGAAGTTCGTCGTACAGCCCGGGAGAACCCGTCAGCTGCCGAGGCCGATATGACATCTCCCCGGCCTTCTGGGAGATTGCGTCCCGCAATCCTTAGCCGTACTCCAGTCGTTGGGTGGTCTCCTTCTTCGAACTGGACGGTTGACACCAGCCGGTGCTACTGCAGCGTTAGCGGGAGGCAACGGTACTCCTTGAACTGGACGGTTGACATCAGCCGGTGCTACTGCAGCATCAATGGGAAGTAGCTCTACTCCTTCAAACTGCTCGTCACGGCCACCTGCTCTTTCCGCATACAACAAGTCTGTGGTATCAGGCGTGTAGGAGCTCGGTTGTGGTGACGCAGTTCTGATCGGGTTCCTTGTCGGAGATGAGTTCAACGCTTCCTCGCGTACAACCGTAGCGAGATGTGTTGGGCGTACACGACACTTCTTCAAGCGGTTCACGTGCACAACTTGGCATGTAGCCGAGTCTGATCCCATATCACGGACGCGATACACAACATCAGACAACCGGTTCAAAACCTTGAACGGTCCCTTCCACAATTTCGCCAACTTGGTGCTGGTTCCAACCGGAACAGCGGGTACCAAGAGCCATACCAGACTTCCTTCCGCGAATTCCACCGACACAGCCCTATGATCATAGAGATGCGCCTGATGTCGATGCACTGCACCGAGCTTGTGCCTCACAATCGTGTGCACATCCGCCAAACGGGACCGCAATTGACGCACATACGTAGGTTCATCCAACTGTTCAGCTGGCGGTAAGCCATACGCAACATCTTGCGGGAGACAGAACTCTCTGCCGAAGAGGAGATACGCCGGCGTGTACCCTGTGCTGGCTTGGGTGGTAGCCCGATACGCCATTAATGCTGCGGGTAATTGGACATCCCAATCACGCTGGTCTCTCTGAACATAGTGTGAGAGCAATCGCTCTAACGTCTGGTTAAACCTCTCTACCAATCCGTCACCCGACGGATGGTAAGCCGTTGTCCGCGTTTTCTTGATACCAAGCAAGCCGCAAACGTTCTTGAACAGTTTCGAATCAAAGTTTGCACCTTGATCCGTATGCAAGCTATCCGGTGCTCCAAATCTGGACACGAATTCGCTCACAAATACCGATGCAACAGTCGCTGCATCCATCCGTTTCAACGGATACGCCTCTACCCACTTCGTGAAGTAGTCCACAACGACCAAAATGTGCCGATTTCCACCTGAAGTCTCAGGCAGTCCTGGAATCAAATCCATAGCCACACGTTCGAAGGGATACCCCGCCCAGGACACCTGTAAGGGTGCCCCTTGTCCTCGACCAACCGGTCGGGAGCGTCGACAACATGACGTGCACGTGCCGATCCAATCTTCAACGTCACGACTCATTCCATGCCAATAGAACCGAGTGCGAAGCTGGGCAATCGTCCGCTTCATACCCACATGACCAAGGAAATCGTGATACTCCTTCAAGATTTCAGTCCGCAGATCAACTGGGATCAAAATCTGAAAACGGCTGGGCGCTGAAATCTCAGGCTCAACCCATTCCCTTCCAATCACTCCGCCCTTCACAGAAAGATGCTGGCGTCCCCGCCAGTACTTCCTCAAAGTCGGACTGATTCCGGTCAAGTCAGCCGACTCGCCGTCATCCATTAGCCACTCAAAAAGCTGCCTGAGGTCAGGATCAGCTTGCTGGGCAATCGCCCAGGTCCCATATGTCCAGTCCCTTCGCTGAACCAAGGGTCCAGGAACGGTAGGAGCCACTTCTGTAACATTCATCACAGGTTTGGTCTTCTGTCTGGACAAGCCATCTGCGTTCGAATGAGCCTTGCCCTTTCGATATTGCAGATCATACTCGAATTGACTTAGGAACTCCAACCACCTGGCGACAATCGGCGCTGGTTCTTTGAAGTTGTCCAAATGCTGCAATGCTTTGTGGTCCGAGCGGACCAAGAAGCGCTTGCCGAGCAGGTAACACCTGAAGTGATTAAACGCCCAAACTACACCCAGCAATTCGCTTTTGGTAGAAGCGTACCTGCGTTCCGATGCAGATGTCAATCGACTAGCAAAGGCAATGGGTCGTTCGACCCCCTTCTCATCTTGCTGTGACAAAACAGCACCCAATCCCGTACCACTGGCGTCAACATCCAGAATGAACCTCGGGGCATCAGGTCCATATTGTGGATATGCCAGGGTTGGTGAAGAAGTCAACCGACTCTTCAACGTAGCAAATGCCTCTTCACACTCCTCGGTCCATACGAACGCATGGCCTTGTTTAGTCAACTGAGTGAGGGGTTTAGCAACATCCGAGAAGTTCGGTACGAACCTTCGATAGTAGCCACAGAACCCCAAAAATGCCCGAATTTCCGCTACATTCGTAGGGTGCTCCCACGTAGCCACGCGGTGAGTCTTTGCCTCATCAGTGCTCACACCCTCTTCCGAGACCACATGGCCCAGAAAATCCACCCTCGTACGCAGCAAGAAGCATTTGGATGGTTTTAGACGCAACCCTGCGTCCAATAGCCGTTCAAACACCGCCTCGAGCCGCTCTAAGTGTTCATCAAAAGTCTTTGCAAACACAATCACATCATCGAGGTACACGAGGCAAATCTGCCACTGTAACCCACGCAAGACAACACTCATAAGTCTCTGGAACGAGCTTGGACCGTTACACACACCGAACGGCATGACTGTAAACTGGTAGTGCCCATCTGGAGTGGAGAAACCCGTTTTCTCCTTGTCTTCTTCTGCCATAGGCAGCTGATGATAGCCGGAACACAAATCCAAGGTGGAAAAGTACTTCGCGCCACTCAGCGCGTCCAACGTATCATCAATCCGTGGGAGAGGATATGGATCCCGCTCCGTAACGGCATTCAATTTGCGATAATCAACGCAAAATCGAGTTGAGCCATCCTTCTTCTTAACCAGCACTATTGGCGAAGACCAAGGACTAGTAGAATCCTCTACTACCCCTTGTTCCTTCATGCCCTTCACTAGTTCACGGGTGGCTTCCCTTGAATTCCAAGGCAATCGCCTAGGAGCCTGGAAGATAGGACTTCTTCCCTTGGTGTTAATGTTGTGGTGTTGCACAGTCGTGCGACCCAATTCAGCAGAGTTCATCGCGAATACCCTCCGGTAGCGACAGACGAGATCACGCAAGCGTGCCAATTCCTCATTCCCAATTGACCCTTGCCCACCAGGCTGAACACGAGACGTCTCCCGGTTCGCCTCCGCTGTGCCCTCACCAGGTTCATAACCGAGCTGCAGCTCGTCATCCCCCGACACAGACTTCCCACTCACAGGACCTTCTAGTCCAATGTTGAGCGCCGACCATAAGTCTTCGGAACTTCCCGAATCCCCCGTGGATTCCATTCCTATATGATCGCAATCATCCTCGTCTTCGCCCATGACACTCATCACGGCTGAAATAGGTAGCAGCTGTCCCACTCGGGCACCTCTTCCTAAAGATACTGACTCCTCTGAGCAGTTCAATACCCGAACGGGTACACCCTCATCTGTTGGACAAACAACCGCTCGTGCCAACAAAACATCCCCACCATCGATCAGACAGCCGTCTGGTTCGGTGATGCCACATGAAGGAACATCCTCCTTGTTCTCGATAACGGCAGCCACCGTCATCTCACAGTATGGAGGTATAACTACCCTATTCTTCAATCGAAGATTATGGCAGCGTTGTGATGTTCCCACCGTTGAAACTTCAGCCTTATCAGCCTTGAAGTTCAATTTTCCATCATTCGACGTGATCTCGCAAGGTATCTGCGATAGTACATCCCTCCCAATCAGGCAATGATACCGCAACCCTCGAATCACCTTCATCTCATGGACACAAATAGCATCCTGTATTGCCAAACATGCAGCGACCGTGCCACACACATGCAACCTCTGACCATCCGCACCGCAGAAGCCAGTCGACTTCTCTGGTGGTTCCAGGTCGCCCAACATGTAGCCCAACTGCTGCGAGAGGGTCTCAGAAATTAGACTTACTGAGGAACCCGTATCTACCAGTAACTCTACTGGCAGCCCATTAATCCTTCCCTCAATCATCATACCTCCGTGGCTTTCTGCTGCCCTGCTCAAGGCAGCGACCACTTCAGAGTCATTCTCTAGAGCATCCGAGACAATCGCCTCAGTTTCTGGACCCAGCACAGTTTCTTGATCGCAGACGCGGCCCGCCGTCTCGATCAATGCCCGTTTCCCGCCGGTCGGCGAGATTGGTACTCCCTTCCGGGTTTCATCAAGTCTGGACAGTCAGCTCTTCTGTGTCCCATTCGGCCACAGAACCAGCAAGTCAAACCCCTCGATTGTTCAGGCCTATAGTGGTCAACTCTGTCCACTTGGTCCCCTCTCCTGAATTGTTGGTTCGGCCTAGGAGGGTGGGCAATCCTGTCCACCTGATCACTAAGCTTCTCCACCAACTTTGCCAACGACTCCAACGTAGGGAGCTCTGACGGTGCAACCGCAGCCGTCACCAATTGACGTGGTACGCCATACGCATCGTCCATTCGGCCGTGCGTGCCCTCGTTCCCCCACACCCTCTCCAGATGGTTAGCCATCTCGATCGTTTCCTGCACCGTTCGTGGTGCATTTTCCTGTAAGCGCAATCGCAACCTGTCAGGAGTCATGGAATCAATGAGCTGATCCCGCACCAACTCTTCTTGTACGTCTCCACCCATGGTCGGGTAAGCCCTGTGTACAAGACTACGCAAGTCGTCAGCCAATCGACTGACGTCTTCCTCAGGCTTGCGCCTTCGCGTTCTAAATTGCGACTTATATTGGCGGGCTGTCTCTGGTGGTGCAAACCTCCTCGACAAGTCCTCTACGACCTGAGGCCACTCCACTCGGCGGGCTTCAGGTACAGTCGCAACAAATTTTTGTGCAGCCCCTCTTAGCCGTACGGCTAAGTATTGAGCCTTTTGCACGTCATTCCACTCGTTCACACGAGCACATTGGTTGAAGTACTGCAAGTACTCCACCCAATCCCCCACGCCATCATATGCTTCAGGCATCACTGCCGGCCGTACCACCATCGCCCCACCATTGGCACCCCCTACAGCAGCGTTCGCTGCTGCATCCGGAGCCTGATTGTGAGCCATGATAATCAGAAAATCGAGTGCGTTCGCTCTCAACAGGATATCTTTGTCTTTTGCAATCGCAAGACTGTGATACCTTTTCCTTGCCCAGTGGCGTCTTATATTCCCCACTTGCTACTTCGTACGGTAGTCCTCCGACCAATGAGAGCTGTTCAGGTCACAAGTACTGCACAGTGCATACGTTCGTATGTACTACAGTCGTCATCGGATCACACCATTCGCGTACGGGTCAGCAAAAATCATGGTCAAACTGGTCTGTAGTACGGTATGGTGTTCAACCGATCACCAGTCCTAGTCCTAGTCCGCGCCAGTTCAACCCTCCTCATATAGCTCATCATCAAACTACAAATCTGTAGTACGATACGGTGATCAACCGATCACCAGTCCGCGCGCCAGTTCAACCCGCATGCGCGAGAGTGTTGGCAGTTCTGTCAACACTCTCGCCTAGCCACATCCTCTCCAAAATAGGCAACTCTGCCTTCAACAAAGAGCAATCGCTCTACATTACGATCATTGTCTGCTGCCCGGCCGTCAAATCATTCGATCTGTTCGGCTTTTAGACAACATACAACCATTATGATAATTATCCACCCCAACATTCCATCACCCCGTCAAGTCTGTAGCATGCAAGAAACCGATCACCAGATCACTCAGAACACAAGAATTTCGATACCAACGACCATCCGGTCTTGTTTATTGAAGATCGAAATTGAAAATGTTCACAAATCATCCATGAGCAGTTCTTGTTCAAGTTCCTTCATCTGCTCGTCGAGCTCGGCAGACCACCCGGCCGCCTGTGCTTGACGAGTTTCGTGTGCCTCTTCCCGCTGCCGCTGACGCTCCACTCCGAGTTCGGCAGATTCTTCGGACGCAGTCGCGCCCTTGGAATCCGCCCTCGGAGCTGCACCGGCGGATGAAGAAGAGTCGGAATTTCCCTCAGTTCTCTTGGGGCTCGCCGGCACCGAGGAGACCGAGGAGGTCGCGGAGGATGCGGACGCACCCCCCACTTTCTCCTTAGTCGCCTCGGCAGCACGACGACCTTTTCGCTCTTTCCATTTCCGACCCTTCTTTGCCGACCGTTCGGCCGGCGTCATCCCCAGTGCTTGGAGGTCGTTGGCGTGCCGAAGCAACGGACCCAAATGTTGCGGGACTCGGCGGAGATGGCGCGCTTGCTCATGCTCCCCAAGGGCTTCCAGGGCTGCTGCTCCGCGTTCGGCGGCCTTCATCATGTTGTCGACGCTGACAGTTGTCGGAGGCATCTGTAAGCAATCGCATACAGAAGAATAGAACTTGGATCCTGGTCACAGCACCAAATATGTCGTGCCGGACATACACAATACCGATCTCAAGGCTACAACATATACATTCGCATTGCCGTAGTAACCCCACAGGTCATCAACCAATATAGTTGATCCAAGTATCCATTCAGCCACACACGCTCACCTTGGTCATTCGAATAAGGTTGAGAGTCACTATGATTCCAGCTCGATTCAAGAGTGAAGATCGAAGGAAGGTTGGTACTTTTCATCAGAAGCAGCAGGGGTTATATCGAGAACAAAAAGGATCGAGTTACACAAAGGAGTAGCAAAGGCGGGAAAACCCAACCAATCAGACCATAGAGAGCTTGTTGCTATGCAGAATTGACCAATGGGAGAAGACAAGGAGAAATGCGTATTATTTATGAATTAACTAAACAGCAAGCGTATACGATAAGACAGTTAGCAGATACAACATCCCGCGGCCCATGCATTGATAAAAGTGACAAGTAGATACAAAAGACAACTGCCGTACAAACGCGCGCTCATGAGGGGAACACGTTCACCCAACATGTAAACTAGTACCGGCAGAGTAGTTAGTTCGTCGTACAGCCCGGGAGAACCCGTCAGCTGCCGAGGCCGATATGACACATGTACACGTACATGACTGTGCAGTTGTGCACTGCTGTCTGCAGTTGTCCTAACCTTTGTAGGAAACCAGTGAGTCGTGGTTTTTCACGACTTACTGTGGCAAACTGTACTGAATAATTCAAATGCTGTATTGCAATTAGCTCAATAAAACAAAACATTCCAGCATGCATGTAGGAAACTTCCCTCGATCACTGAAAGAATGCAGTGAAAATTCAAACACCACAACAAATCACAAGGGCAATTCACACAGCACCCATAAAGAGACTAAAAGGAAGCAATACATGAGCGGTTTTACAAACACACACACACACACACACACAAACACACAATGCAAATAGGTCACAGTTGTGTCTGGTTCAACATCTGCGAATAGTAGAAGACCAGCGAGCGTCGAAACGGCCCGATTGCAATAATTCCGTGTTTTGTGTTGCACTTGTGACGGCAGTATTACACAGTGAACAGATGTGCTAGGACAGCCGACGACGTATATCATCGTTGGCGTCGGCCTCGTCGGTCTCCAGTCACGAACACATCGGCGCAGTTTTTCACGAATCCGTCCCGTCCACCAGTATGCAGAACAATAAAGCGCTTGCCTTTACCTGATGGTGCTTCATTTGGTTGCTTGCCTATACACTCCTGTCACCATTGTCGGACCACCTCCTAGTAACTGTGTGATGCGCATTGACCCACGTGTCATCCAGGTATCTATGTCTCACAGGTAGCGATGCCGCCAGGACACAATCCCGTGCCGTTCCATCATCATGTGTGTGATACCTCTGGTCTTGCCACACTGGAATCCCATGGAACGCAACATTTTCCAAGAGCTAGTTTTGCTCATGTCTGGAAAATCGTCGATGCTTTCTATGCAGCGAGCAGGAACTTTGTCCAGTGTTGGGTGCTCCTTCGTAGCATAGAATCCGTAAATTACTTCTTTACATACAGTCCAAAGCAAATCCGTCAGGGTTGAGTGGTTTTATGGCACGAGTCTCACATTGGGGATTGTCACTCTCGTTACCTTCATCACTGGAGACAGACAAGGCCAACGCAGCACGCTGATTTTCGCCGTCAGCATCCCTGGTACATCTGTTCATGGTGGAAATGCTGACGCCACACGCAACAGCAGCATGACGAATGGAATACTTGGGACCAATTCGATGCCCAGCCACTGTTCTCCTCGTCTTCGCAAAAATTGTAAAACAGACACCACCATGAAGATTCTACCATGGCCCGTTCGCGCTTTGTTATATGTGGCATGTCGAGAGAATAAGTTGCCACGAACGAAAAGACATTCGAGAAAAAGCAAAATAGGGCCACAGAGCTAGAGCAGTCAGCAACAAAATGATTCCTCCGGCCACGAGGAGCTCGAAGGACACTCTGAACAAAATGGCGAAATGCCACGAGTCACACCTGGTTTTCGAATTTCGCGCGCAGATTTTCGTGACGCAACTCGCATGACATTTTCTCAAAAGTGGCCTTGAGTACGTTCTCAAGGATTTCAAAGTCTATTATAAAAAAACGCACTGTAGTACACCTCGTTCGTGGACGTGTACTTTTGACGTTGTGCAGTTGTAGGGCCTTCATTTGTCACACTCTGTTCACTCTGTGTTGTTTAGCTCCACTTGTGTACTTGAGTTCTGTCAGAGTCGGCGTAGCCATGGTGATGCATTTGCCCTTCATGTCGTTATCAGTATCACTATCAGTATCAGTTCCTGACTGATCAGTACTAGTAGTACTAGTAGTACTAGTGCCATGCCAGTGGTCACTTCATGTCTAAAAGTAAAGTAAAAATTGTCTTTATCGAGTCAACATCAATTTTTGTTTCCCACCAACTGCAGGAGGGGGGGGGGGGGGGGCATAATGGAATACTGATGGTGGCAGCGGTAGTGGGGACTATGGCATGCAGGGAGTGATACCGGCAGTGCCAGTGGTGTTGGCACAGGCTACGATCATGTACATGACTGTATTGATGGGATGGTCTAGGGACCATGACTGAGAAACAGAGAGTACCAGGTTCAAGTCCCACCTGGACGCGGAAGGATTTTCCATCCATGCTGTGGCCCACAGTTTATTACTCGTGGCCTGGAACGAGGGAAACATGGATACAATGAATGGGATTTTCGGTCTTTGACCATTTTTGTAGTGGGTGTGATCTACTCACCTCCCACCGCTTCCGGTGCTGCATCTGCTCCCTTCGATCCTATGAGGGTGGACTGGTGGCATTCCTAACTTCCTACGGAAGCGGAAAACTCAGTCTTACTGCTGAGTGTAACACGAACCGTGAATTTCTTTTACCAAAGAATACCGAACCGGTATATACATGTGAGTGGCTAGCATGAAGTGCAGCAGGAGAAGCATACAGACATGAAGTGCAGCAGGAGAAGCATACAGACATGAACCGGGGCGATGGTGGTGAACTACATGTACTTTCAAGTATTATCTCGTATAGGTATAACTGAGGTGTTGTAGACCTGGGAGTGGAGTACGGAACATAGCTCTGCGTGGTGGGAAAAATGCAAAAAAAGGCAAACGCCTAGCTCAGTGGCATGAAACATGACTTCCCTTTTCCCACCAATGTACTACACTGAAAGATAAGCTGCCATAGCTTCCACACTGCCACTGCATTGCCAAGCAATGGGAGTGTCAGGGAAACTGAAGAATGCCTGTGAAGTAACGACGACAGGTGCGGTGAGTGGACCGAGTGCATGCCCCAGGGGCCTCTTGCGTTGCTAATTGCTATGCCGTGCTATCTATTGAATTCACACCTGGCATACTGTTTTCCCCGTTCCATTTACCACAGTATTTTTGCACATTGTTCCTTTGCTTAACCCTAGCCTTTGCGCCTGGCTAAGACGCGCACTTATGCTTCCCATTTTGCTCCAAAAGAGCGATGTTCACCATCTATTAGCCATTCTACAAAAACATCTACCTTCACTGACGAGAGTTTCATACTCGAAACAGCTGGATGAAGGAACTGCGGATGTGTCGCTTTGCTCATGGTGTGCGGTAGCAACGTGTCGAGGTTGGCCGGAGAGCGCAGTTATATGTGGTGGGCGATGAGCAAAATACCCTGTACAAGGTGGAATGTTGCTGCTCGGCACCCTTCTTGAATGCATCTAGCTACATTGCGTGTAAGTCACGTACAATGTATTTATGACGAATGCAGTGGTAGCGTCATCTCTACATCAAATCACCCCGCTGCATACGCAATACGCATTGCGCTGTAGTTGACTGTGTCATTTCATTTGCACGACTATTCTGACAATAAGTATGGTATTGTGTCAGGAACTTCCCAAGGAGATAAACATCATTTCCTCCATGCTACACCGTGACATGTAGCTGCTATGACAAGGTTGCACTTGTAGATGTAAAAAACAAGTGTTGTGTGTGGGACTACAAGCGGGGCCGCGCATCCCCTGGCACTATTACGTTCATCAGGTCGGATTTCTTTGGCCAGGACTGTAGTTCAGAATCGCTCGCGTTCAGAATCAGTCCTGCCAACACAACGGTGTGAATGTATGTCGCTGTACTGGCTAGTACTGTATCAGAGGGTGCACTCCCGCTCTATGGCTGGATACCGGCATGGCAGCCATCAGTTACTGGATAGATGGTGCTACTTGAACAGTTGCCAAGGCAGCCCGTCCAATTACAGCGGGCTTCACAGCAGACGTTATGCTGTTCATGTTCATGCAAATCAATAATTTACCGTTACATGTACGGGTATGCGAGTGAATGGCTCTTGTTATTATTCCCAAGTGTAATGAGGGGGGGGGGGGCGTCGAGGAATAGTTCTCACCCTCATTTTCCTGCAGGAACTGTTTGAGAGCTTCTCGTTTGAGAATGTTGGCGGCGTCCTTGAGGCTTTTTCTTCGGCCTTGAGAAGGTGAGCCCGGTTCAGGTAGTTGTAAGGAGTCATCCACTATCCTGCTCGCGCTCCCATCAGCGGTCTGAGATTGAGATTGAGATTCCTCATCTTCACCATGCTGCTCATTTGTCTCCTGGCTTCTGGGCTCGCCATCGGTACTGTCCATCGCTGGCAGTGTGAAGGGCGCGACTCGCCGCCCAGGGATCCTCACCCGCTATCTCAGGCAGCTGCGTTCGGTGTTCCCCTACACTACAGGGCTTCAGCTACAGCGCGCGGACAACAAACTTACTTCCAACACCGTTTACTGGTGCACAACCAGACACAACCCATTCACACTTCCTCTCATTTCGCACCCTACACAACAGTGTGGTATCTGCTAACTCTTACTACACAATCATGCACTGACTGTCAGTCTGAGTCAGTAGATGTCAGTCATTCACACGCTTCTAGCTTGCATGCCTGGAACTACATGATTGACCATTCTGATTGTACGAAGTGTAGTGGAAGACTACACTCTACAGCCGGCCCAGGATAGGAAGCAGAACACGCGGCACAACCCTGGCCTGGTCACAACGAGTTCGAAGACACAACCGTTCCAAATTTCCATGGTGATGTTGCCATGGACAGCGCCCCGTACATGTCGTTTGGGCAACCTGGCTGGAATGATTGATGATAGACAGTAGTGACAGTGATACTAGCACATAATGGTCCTGCCGCGGTAGATCTGCACTGACTTCACTAAATCACATAACTAAGGCCAAGCCCAATACAAGGCTTCATTCATTGATCAGCGGACCATCGTCCCCTTCTCAATGCCATCGATCGGCTGGAGCTAGTTGTGCCCGTGCCGTATCATGTCATGATTCATGGTGAAGTGGTTGGCAATTGGGGCTACAGAAGATCAACATAAAACGAAAACATTGCTGACCGCGAAACAATCGGTGCAGTCTCTTGTCCAGTGAGAGCACGCCGTGGCGATTATCCAATGTTGCGAAATGTCGTCCGCCAACACATCAAACGTGGACTTCAGGCAGCTACGCAAGAACTTCGTGCGAGCGCAAGAAAAGGACGAACGCTATACGAGAGAGAACGATGCCAAGTTCCGCGCAGTTCACCAGAAGGTGGCCACATATGAAGAGTTCAAGTGAGTGTCGACAACGCCCCTGTAATGCTGTGGCTATGGTGCTGAATTGTTTTCTTTTTCTCTTTTTACATCGAATACAACCGTAGCTATGACTAGTCGTGAAAGAAAAGGGAAAAAGAAGCAGCTGCAATAATTGGCAGGGGCCACACAAGATTCAACTGATATTACTTGTAAACTCGTTTGACCATCTTTTGACTTTTTGTAACTTTTGTTGCATAGGTCGGGGGGGGGGGCACTGTTGCCCAGGAGAAGTGGTCTTTAGAATGATCGGAACATATTCCTCAGTTTGGCTCACATGCATGACATCAAGATCGATGATCAATGATCGTGTATGATTTGGTACGGGTGAGAATTCTGGGTAGATTATGATGGCTGAGACTGATTAGTTGGACACCCAGCATACTTGGGAGGCATGGGCCTCCCTGTACCGCCGCATCGGCAGGTGGGATTAAGCGTAACTTGATTCCCTTTGCAGTCCCTCAGACTTAGGAACATTGAGAATAACTGTGTGTGTGTGTGTGTGTGTGTGTGTGTGTGTGTGTGTGTGTGTGTGTGTGTGTGTGTTTTCATTCAGAGAGATCGTCCAGGCCTCGCACTTGCAACCACTTAGCCCCGAGGACCGCATTCAATCTCGACCAACACAGCCCTGGAATACAGCGTGTGACAGTGCTGCTGCCACTACTACTGCTGCTGCCGCTAGTGCATCATCTGGAGATCCAGACTCAGCCGACGGCGACTCATGCAGCGCACAGCCTGCGAGTGGTGGCACCGCTCTGGCGCCGAGCTCAGGAGGAGGTCGTGATCTTCACGTGAAACTACCCAGGACAACTCTGGAATTCAACAAAATCTGGAAGAAAAGCAGCAGCAGTGAGAGATACAGGTAGGCTGATTGGCTGATCCCAAAAGATGGTCTACTTTTTCCACTACGCCCTGAAGCTGTGACCAATAAGTTTTGATCTCGCGATTACAGTGCCATCGGTTCAGTGTGCACACCCATGAATGGATTTCACCAACACAGCACAACAGCAATGCTTAGCTTTTGGTCTGCTGTGGCATTGGAATTTAGCCACGTTGGAAGTGCGTAGGAGAGCATGTTACTTCACATGTATCTTCCAGCTTCAAGACAATAGTCACGGCAAGAGTCCATAACCCCAAGAGTGTGCAACTCTGTACATGGGGATCCGCGCGGCGCGGAATTCCAACATTACATCAAAAATGACGTACACGTTCGTTGCGCTTGTACTACTCCCTGGTGCCAAGCACCGCAGGATGCAAAGTGTTGGCCTCTGTGCCTCAGCGGCATGACGTGACGTTGGAATTCCGCCGCGCAGTGGGCCTACAGAAGCCAGACGCCAGTTGCACATTCTTGGGGTTATGGACTCTTGGTGACAGTCCACTGAGGATTTTGGCTGTCGTGTATACCTTGTCTCACTCAACAACAGACTTCTGGTGGCTGGTGGCGGCTCTGGAGTGGAGGTTCTTCGCGGCGAGGTATCCTCGGATATCTTGGAGGGAGCCATACTTGCTCTGAATCAGGTACGGCTGCATCAACCATGGTGTATACTTATACATTTAGTACCGAAGCACTGCATGAAAGAGTACAATCGTGTACATACTTCGAAGTACAAACATCCAACAGTTCCTTACCAACACTGCACTGGTCCAGTGTTGAAGCATTTTCTCAAGATGAATGTTCGACAGGCAATACCTGATTGTAAGAGGCTTCTTTAAAGGGACCCTAAGGAGAAGTTGAGATTGGTGCGACTTCGGCGATTCTTGGGGAATTGCGTGTTGCTCCCTAGGGAGAAGTTGCTGGTGAATTTGAGCGAAATACATCTGTGCTATCTGTATGTGGCTCACCCCCCCCCCCCCCTCCCCCCCCCCCCCTCGAACAGAACACTTCATAGCGAATGGCTGCTAGCTGGCAATACAGTTGATGCTCATGTCATCAATGAGAGTGGGGAGTGGGCGTGTAGAATGCAGCGTTCCAAGCGACATCCCACGTGTAGCTAACCGCTATAGACAACCATGTAATGTCCCCCATTGCCTTCTCTTTCTCCCTCCATCTCTCTATCTCCGTATCTATCTCTATCTATCTACATGTCTCTCTCTCTCTCTCTCCCTCCCCCTCTCTCACCACTCCTGTCTTTGTTTCTCCCACAATATGTGGGCCCGTTATGATCCAGTGTCTAGAATCACTGGATGCGGATCTTCCAGCTGTCATGAAGGTCTTGAAGCAACTTTCTGAGTCCAAGCGCTTCGAATTGAATCTCCAGTTTTTCAGCTCCCGAAGCAAGGAAGAGGTATGCTAGGATAGTTTTTGCTGGCATTTATCTGTGTGGATGTGGGTGTGTGTGTGGGGGGGGGAGGGGAGTGCGTATGTGTGGGTGGGGGGGGGGCTGTGTGTGGGGGGGGGGGGAGGGGAGGAGGGGTGCGTGTGTGTGGGGGAGGGGGGGGAGGGGAGGAGGGGTGCGTATGTGTGGGTGGGGGGCTGTGTGTGTGTGTGGGGGGGGGGGGGGAGGGGAGGAGGGGTGCGTGTGTGTGTGTGGGGGGGGGGGTGTATGCACGCGCACCCATGTGCACATTAGCCCCCTTTGCTTTTATGTCCACCTGAACTGCACGTTCAATACATTGCTAGCATCAGCATTCAGTACGGCTGCCTGCCCTGTATGCGTGTTGGTGTCTCCACTGTAGTGTCGAGAGCTGTTTGAAAAGATCGCCTCTGCATCACTGGAGTCCTCGACACATGAAGCTGGAGACGAACAGAACACATGTGCTGATCCAGAAAACTCAACTGACCATTGTGATCCTGTTGGGTGCAAGTCCTCTTCTTCTTCACATGGGTTTGCCACTGGTAGTTTGCAGCTGCTTGCCGGTCAGTTCAGCGTTAGGTTGGCTCTAAATAGCGATACTTAGGTTTCCGGAACGTCGTCCTGATTAGTTTTAGTTATAAGGCCGCGGCAGTTGTGCACTGCGCCATGGGATCCCCAACAGTGTGAGCGCACATAGTATGCCAGTCATTCGGCTTCAGACGCTCAGGTATCTATTTCAGTTGTGGTCGCATCATTTCTTTCTATGAACGTGACATCACACACACATTCCTCCTGTCCATGATCTTTGCACCGCACAAATATCTTATGCCAAGTTGAGATTTTATGACTCGCAAGTTGAGTTTCATGACTCAAAAGTTAACATTGAATGATTCTTATTTGAATTGTGTAAACATAGGTGGCAAGCTGTGAATGTGTGTGGCTTGCGGTCAGTAAAGTTTGACTTCTTTGTTGCACTGTGAGTAGAGGTTCAGATGTTGTTTTATTTCTTTGCAATGCAAGGATCTTTGCATTTTTAATAACTATTGGATCAGGTCCTGAACAAACTCCATGCATCTGCGAATACTCTTTTATGGCGGTCTGTTGGGGTGCTCAATTAGACCAGACTGGGTCCTAGACCTCCTTTCACTGATATGATGTAGCAATACAATGCAGGGTGTAATGTAGCAATACAATGCAGGGTGTAATGTAGCAATACAATGCAGGGTGTAATGTAGCAATACAATGCAGGGTGTAATGTAGCAATACAATGCAGGGTGTAATGTAGCAATACAATGCAGGGTGTAATGTAGCAATACAATGCAGGGTGTAATGTAGCAATACAATGCAGGGTGTAATGTAGCAATACAATGCAGGGTGTAATGTAGCAATACAATGCAGGGTGTAATGTAGCAATACAATGCAGGGTGTAATGTAGCAATACAATGCAGGGTGTAATGTAGCAATACAATGCAGGGTGTAATGTAGCAATACAATGCAGGGTGCTTAGCAAAGCCGGTATAGTACAGGAAACCCTGGTGTAAGCAACCTCTGGGTTTAGCGACCACCTGCTCTTAACGACCGTTTTTCCATGCACGGACAGTTCTACACACACACGCACTGTGGGACCTGGTTCTGAAGACCACCTGGCTTTAACGACTGCTTCTGCTTGCACCGTGGGGTGGTCACTTAAACCAGGTTTTACTGTACTGGGTATAGTACTATTATTATTATTATACGCATTCCCGCGTTGCAGTGTAGCAGCAGTATGCTGCGTCCACAGCTTCGCTTATGCAGAATGGCTTGGGTGAGAGGAGAGGGGAGAGAGAGCAACAAGGCAACCAGCATCTATGAAATAGGTCACAATAACATGAAGAGAACCAACCTACATATGCATGATTGCACAAGAATGTACTGCTCAGTGAAATCCGATCGCATGAATCAAGTACACGCCAGGCGTTTTGCAGCTGCACTACACGTATGACCGGGTGTTTACAGATATTATTTATAGCCAGGACGCTAACTGGACTCACTCAATTGGATTTCATTCAGCAGAACTGTACACGAGCCAAAGGGGGGGGGGGGTGCGGGGATTGGACCGCCTCTTTGCTTCGCCTTCCCCACCTCCCTCCTACTATTTTGCCCGGCGAGAATCCTGGTGATCAGACCATGACTAGGTATAGTGGCTACCATGGTTACTGTGAGTGTTCTGCATGTGCAATCGATTTCCTATCATAACGAACACCATTGTGTAGGAGACTGATTTGCTCTTCACAGCCGTGAAGTTCTTTATAACAGAAGTGTACTCACACTGTACAAGCAACACACCACGACTGACATGTGGTCCATGTATGTATGAGTGCACTTGGGTATCATGTGGTCCATGTATGTATGAGTGCACTTGGGTAACATGTGGTCCTATCACATAGTTTGTTTGTATAAACGAAAACTGTCGGCTACAAAGGGTCTGCTTTGTATGGGCTCAAACAGGGATATGGGCAATGGTTCTCTATATCACGAAATTTGCTATATGCGAGTTTGTTATAAGTGGAGTTGACTGTAATTCGTTGAATGGCATAATTATAGGCATTGTCTGTGACATGTCATACCACCTATCATTCGCCCACCCTAGTCAGCACACCATCATCCTCCTCACCTTGAGGGAAAGAGAAAAGCAACCATTAGGGCATTCTATTCAAGGCATTTTCTTATTAATGACGACGCCAGCTATCCTGCGGGTAAATTACGGGACGGTTCGACCTAAGCGATGGATGATGGAAATGCCAACTGGTAGTTGAAAATAGAATGCATGCAATTAGATTCTGCCTTCAGAATGAAAATTTGATAACAAACATAGTATTGAGCCCGCTAAAAACGGATGCGGCACAAAGAATAAATTATAACACAGACTGCCTAAAGTCGCCGAGCTGTCTAATCTAGATGCCGTGCCGACGTACTGGAAATGGGTCACCGAAAAATGCATCCGGCCGGCTTGGATGGCAGTCTGACAACTGATCTTTGCTGAACAACACCCACGCATGTATGCTGCACGCACGCACGGGCGGTGCACACAGTGGTTTAACATGATGGGGTACTACAATAGAAGTGTGCAGTTCAATGTTCAAATTTAACAGGAGTGATGATCATGATTGGCCCGCACTGAGGACCATGTGAGAGATAGCAGGTGCTGTGTAGTGCACTCTAGTTCAGTTATCCTGTTTTCTCTCTCTGTCAGTTTGGCAGTTCCTCGTACAACTGCTCTTGACCATCGCCGGCTTCATACATGGCATTATCCATGACTAGGTCACCACCTGCAGAATCGTACATGGCGTTCTCTTTGGTCTCGGTGGCTGCTGCCTGGCCCTCGAACAGCGGGTTCTTCACACCCTGGAAGTTGCGGCCGCTCTGCTGTATGCTGGGGTAGTTGCCGGAGACACCGGAGTGAGTCTGCAACACAACACGCATGGTAAACAGACAGGCCGTCAGCTTGATCAAAGTAGGCTACGTAGTTATACTTCTCAACAGTGTTGTAGGACAGTTCCTACTATTTGATCACTGCTCTATGACAGGGCTACAGGGAATGTGAGTTACCACCTATTCAGGCTGGGGCAAAGTGCAACACCTGTGTCCATGTTCTCACATCCATGCGCATCAAGTACAGCAATAGCACAGTATAATGTAGAGCTTGGCCATTCAGGTTAAAAGCTTTTAAAAACACTTTGCTCACCGAAACAGTGTCAGCATCATCCATCAGTCGGCGATCCTCATAGCGGCTCTTGATCTTCTGCTTTCCGGACATGAAGTACACGACAATAATCGCCACCACAAGGACTGTAACCGCACACACGGCTATGATGGAAATTCCCGTGGTGGTCTTCCAGAACGGCGACTTGCTCGACTCAACCTGAGCTTCTGGCGGCGGCTCCACCGGATTGCAGTCCGCCCTGCCCTCTATGCAAGGAGCTGCTTTTGTCTCTGGAGAGTAGGACTGGATGTAGTGCAGAGCATCTAGTGGCCGGTACAGGACAGGCAGACAACACAGGCACACAAGTGTGTAATGAGTTTGAGTGGCCGGTGCAGAACAAGGAGACAACACAGGCACACAAGTGGACAGTGGCGGAGCTAACACTTTTTCAAAATTCATATAATCATCATTCATTTTGGTCCTCTTTTCTTCTTATAAATCATCATTCAAGTAGGTAAATAGAATGGTGGCATTTTTGAGCCGCACAAACCAACTGTTAAATATCCACAAAGAGTAACGATTGAAAACCAAACAAAAATGACCATTGTTAAACCATTACTTGAATGTACGCATTTCACAAATGTAAAGTATCATTGACCTAACCAGGACTCACCGAATATTTCCTTTTGATTTTCAAGCAGCTGCTCGTATGGTACTGGGCTGCATCCAAAGTTTACCGTCTGCAGCAGCACGCAATCATTGAAATTGGCGCAGTGGACGTCCTTGAAGCTGACCAGCTTCTTGCAGATGGTAGTCATGTGAGACAGGTGATAGGACTGGGCGGCCGAAAGAACAGAGAACGACACCAGAATCGTGTCGGACTTGAGGACGGTGATATTGATCACCTGAGAGAGGTAGGGCTTCATTGCTAGCTGGGTGTACTGGGTGGATCGGCGCTTGCGTGAGCCAAGGCCCAGCTGAGCAGTGGCGTAGGCATTGAAATCCTGCGGGAAGGCTTCGTTCGCGAGGATTTCATCCAGATAGCCAGAACATACGTGAGTAAACTGTTGAGTCTTGGTGCTTAGACCCTCAGGAACACCAGTGATAATGGCGTGGATCATGTCGGTGTTGGTCACGCACCTGCACAGCAGCGACAAGGCACAAACAAACACAATCAATGCATGATGTGTGTGCTTACACACATTCTCTTTGCGTTATCTTGGTTTCCTGCTTGTTCTCTTGCTCTCTTCCCATCTTAGATTTCTGTGCATGTGTATCACACTAATGCACACACACTAATGCACACACACACACACACACTCACACACACACACACACACACAAACACACACAAACACATGCCGCCGCCACCGGCAGCAGCAGCAGCAGCAGCACAACCAGCACAGTGTGAACAGTACTTACAGTGGAGTGCTCTCCAGGGTGCCGACGTGAGGAGTGAGTGCGCAGAACTTGGCGCTCTTGTCCTCGCACGTGCTCGGGAAGCTGGTGCAGGCGGCCGTGTAGTACTCACAGTGTGCTCCGGTGAAGCCGGTCTTGCACATGCATGTCAGTGCTCCCTTCGTATCCACACAATCACCATTGTTCTGTTGACGTACGGGCAGGAGGAACGAACACAAACAAGAGAGAGAGAGAGAGAGAGAGAGAGAGAGAGAGAGAGAGAGAGAGAGAGAGAGAGAGCAGGGAGTCATCAACTTGCAACACATTGCAGGCAACTCAGGCCGTGTCCTATCATGTAATCCACACATTGCTCACCGATCACCTCTTAGGAATTTCAGAGTTGCAGCATGCATGATGATGATGTGATGTGAGCGCAGACAGGTGTTCGATAAGCAATTCATGAGCACTGATTAATAAATTAAGTACCTGGCAGACGCCCTTGTTCAGAGCGCATCCTTCCAGGTTGGTCTCGCACAAGGTGCCGGTGAAGCCACTGGGGCAGGTGCAAGTAAAGCTGAACACGCCGTCCACGCACACGCCCTGCTTGCACGGGTTGCTGGCACATTCGTTCACTTGCTGGCAGTTGCCGGCCGCGTCGGGTAGCTCGCCGGCTTTGCAAGCTATGCACAGGAAAGAACAGCAGGGTGGCCATCAGGAATAAATAAATATTCTATAGTTAGCATTTAGTGTACCGTGTTGGGCCTCACTTACCAGCTATTGACAAAGATATTGCATGCCCTTTAGCTTGAAAGTCATCACTCAGTCATCACTCAGCCAAGACTCTGCACATGCCCATCACGAAAAGCTTCTCATGATTCTCCTCTCACTGTATACATGTAGGGATTGACCTCTCCGGAAAATGACCCTCCCCCCCCCCCCCCCCGGGCCCCCTCGAGTTATCTGGACACTGGCATGGGCACTACATGTGCATGTACGTGTGCTGGAACGCTGCACTGTGTGCACTGTGTGCACTGTGTGCACTGGTGCCTAGCCTGAGTGAAGACCTACCCTTGCATCCAGTTCCTCCCACGCTGGTCAGGCGGCCGTCTCCAAAGCTGCCCGTCGGACAGCCGCAGGTGACCTGTCCAAGGGTCATGGACGGCATGCACGTGCCCTGCTGCAGGCACTGCGACGCACTGGCAACGCATGCATCTGCACACAAAGAAGAGAACAACACGCACATGCATACAGTGACTACACAGTCACGATACTTATGAACGTGCACGCCTATCTAAACGTAAAGCAGGTGGCAAAACGAATGTGCAACTCCACAATTGCTGCACACAGCAGAAAACCGACGATTGTGCATTCATTCATGCTCCACCCAGCTTTTAGACTGCTTAGCTAGCATGACTAACGACCACTTCCAGGAAGTCTGAAAATTCCCAGTGTCCTTTTTTATTTTTAAAGCACCCGGTTGTAAAAGAGTGATGTGTGTTCTCCTACCTTCCGTTCTGATATGCACAATGTGGCCGACTTGCTGCTGGCCGTAGTTGTCGTACACATCCACGTAGATGTCGTAGGTGGGATTGCCCAGCGTCATGTTGTACATATCCACGTCGGTCCTGAGCAGGACGAGGGCGGAGTGCGAGTACTTGTTCATCAGCATGCTGCCGTACGGGTAGAGCGTGAAGTACTGCGCGTCCTTGCCGAGCAGCATGAACGTGTACCACTTCTGCGCGTCCTGGTCCTCGGGGTAGACCTCGCCGATGATCGAACCTGCACGGCGGCACATGGCATGCATGCACGCATATTATGATTATGCATACTTTGAAGTACATAATTATACATGCACGACTCCACAGCAACTCACATACATTGATAGCAAACGACAGCAATAGCTGCTCATGCACAGCTCTGCAGTTTTCTAAACTTACAATATCTTGTCTTTGCGAGCATAGACAATGTTGGCATGCTTAATAAAAGTAGCAGGAGTAAGGAGAGGATAAAGAGCCGCGAATGCTAGCATGCCGGCCAGTCTAGAACAGTGGGCTGTGGGCCCCTGCAAACCTGACCTGGCATGGTCATTCCTGAAGATATCAACTAGATAAAGAGCCGCGAATGCTAGCATGCGGGTCAGCCTAGAACAGTGGGCTGTGCCCCATTGCAAAACTCACCTGGCATGGTCATTCCTGAAGTGATCACGGAGCAGTCTTCAGCGGTGTTGGGGATTCCAGGGTGAGTAACGATTCTGCTCGGCCACACGGGAACGGTAATGTTGGCGCTCTTGGTCATCATCGATGGTGAGCTCATCGGGCGAGTGGTTGTGTTGGCAAAAGGGAACAGGGCGCCATTCTTACAAACCAGATTGATCTGCGTTGGCAGGTCATTGGTGTCTGCAAGTAAACAGAAAAGGTCCACACGTTAGCATCCACCAAGAATGAGCATTTCCCTGAATCAGATGTAGATGGACATATAGTCATAATTTTTAAAAGTTTTTCATTGCATTAGTGCATTGTACATGGCTGTGACATTTCAGCTCGTGTGCATATGCACTTTGAACTTATCTGTATTGCACCTGCTGGAGCTTTGCATGGCTTCCATCGCAGCTCCCCTTTTCGGTTCTAGCACTCCGGTTTTTTTGCTTTTGTTGGTGCTTTTGACGGAGCTAGAAGGAGGATTGTTCAGTAAGCTACTCTCTCTCTCTCTCTCTCATGGAGTTGGACGTGCAAGTGTGTGTCACTTGGGAACACTCACCAGCTACGTTGATGACAACCTTGATGGAAGTGGTCAGAGCTGGTGGTGGCCTTCCGTCATCAGTCACTTGAACGTTGAGGACGTACTGCTTCTGTGTCTCAAAGTCGAACGCCTTCAAGAGCACCAGCTGGTTGTTCTGCATCTCCATGAGCGATGGCACACCGTTTCCACCGTTTTTTTGCTTTTGTTGGTGCTTTTGACGGAGCTAGAAGGAGGATTGTGTTCCTCGTGCTTCTGTTTGTTCTTTCAGTCCGAGTATTACTTGAGTTCATTTTGCTCATGATTGTTCAGTAAGCTACTCTCTCTCTCTCTCTCTCTCTCTCTCTCTCTCTCTCTCTCTCTCTCTCTCTCTCTCTCTCTCTCATGGAGTTGGACGTGCAAGTGTGTGTCACTTGGGAACACTCACCAGCTACGTTGATGACAACCTTGATGGAAGTGGTCAGAGCTGGTGGTGGCCTTCCGTCATCAGTCACTTGAACGTTGAGGACGTACTGCTTCTGTGTCTCAAAGTCGAACGCCTTCAAGAGCACCAGCTGGTTGTTCTGCATCTCCATGAGCGATGGCACACCGTTTCCACTAGCGGTGTACTTCACATGCTGCAGAAATCAGACATGGCCAAGCACCGATTGGTAAAGGAATCGTATGGCTTGAAGAACTAGTAATATCCTTTTTTCGCAAAAAAAAGATCAGGGCCAGAGTAATGTGCTACAATCCCTATAGCCATAGTAACCCACTACAGAATAGGGGCCGCGATAGGGGAAACATAGAATGTGAAACTGGAGATTACATGCTTTTCTCTTTGCTGATTGGATAGCAAGTACTTGTTTGCAGGCCCTGTGTATCCTAGTGCTGCAGTCACTCGACATTGGATAACCCATGAATAGTACCTCGGTGATAAAGTATTGTGTCCTGGAGATCTGTTACACAGAAGATTTACAGTAATACAGCTTGACATAGAAGGCTGAGAGGTGAGACTGAGTAGTTCATGCTACCGGGAATGCTGA
>NC_088643.1:57372649-57397649 GCF_964019385.1 Sycon ciliatum | reverse complement strand
CCAACTCACCCCATTGGAATAATCCTTGGCAACAGCACATGTTGGCAGTTGGTTGAAATCCTGGTCGGTGACAATGATGTTGCCAACGAGGGTTCCCTCTCCTGAGTTCTCGGGCAGCTCGTGAGCGCCATCAAGAGTGACCGAGGTGGGACCCTCGGGAACGTCTGGAAACATCGCAGAATACACATGTACAGACATGCAGAAACACGCATTGAAATGCTTGTCGCGCACGACCATTTCCTATTAAAGCTTCCGCTGATCGAGCTGTGCATAATGTCAAATGCTTTTGAGCTTGGTGTGTCGAGCGTTGTCATGCACAACCTGCAGAGCACGCTAGCAGAGTGTGCACATGACTGGTGCACTGGTACGCACCGCAACTATGGTAACCAATACTGGCATGCACCGTAACCATGGTGAACAGTACTGGCATGCACCGTAACCATGGTGACTAGCACAGCATATGCGTAGCTCGACTCACCGGTGACATTCAAGTCGATCTGGTCGATGAATTCCAAGCCGCCCTGGTCGTCGACGGAGATGGAGAGTGTGTATGCCTCTACGGTCTCGTAGTCAATGCTGTCGTTGACGATCAGCTTGTTACCAGTGATCTTGAATGGTAAGTCATTGCCACCAGTTGGCAAGAGTGCATATACAAATGTCTGCAAGAAGAGAAAGACAATGACAGGTGAGCAAAGCGATGATGCTGTTGGGGCAGAAGGCCACTAGACAACTCTGTGCTGAACTCTGCTGGTAGGAACTGTCACCATTTGCAATTGCTATCCCGAAAGGCTTATTGAAAACAGTATAATTATGTACATCGTGAGGGGACAATAGGGGATCTTTTCTAAAGTGGTAGCCATGTGCATATTTTCCATGAAGCAGTCCGTGTATCTTCATTGCAGCCACTCTGCGATACCCATAGGCTTTACTCCTCACTAGGTCTGTGACTGCAAATGATGGTGTGATGAGGGTGTAGTGTAGCGTTTGTCATAGAACAAGAGAAAGAAGAAGCAAGAGCAGGAGCAGAAGCATAATTTAATGCACTGTAAGAACTTTTAACGTCAATTAAAGCTAACGATCTCCGAATTTTTGTGGGTAAGCGTGGTGAAATTCTAACGAATTCCGTCTCAAAACCGGCAAATGACTATACAGGTCCATACCGCTCTGTACATAACGACTTCAAATGTTAACGAATTGTTTAAATTTGTTATAAATCGTTAGAATTATAAGTTCGTTAACATTACTGGTCTTCTGGTATGTGCTGATGATACTGATCTGCACATGGTGTAACGTCAGTACGATAATGGTGATGGAAGAAATATCCATGAGTGTATCATCAGCACATACACTACACAGAACAAAAAGACAAGACACTATAGAGAGCGGCGTTCACCTGTGGAGTGGTGTCGGGGTCACTGGTGGAGAGAGTGCCAACAACGGTACCGATTGGTACGTTCTCGGGAACACTGCCCGTGCTCAGGCTGATGCCATCTGGTGCTTCGTTCTCGTCTGGAAGCAGAAACGAGAGGGAATGCACGCCAGCAACAATGAAAAGTAGATAGTGGCGCATTGACAGCAACTTTTTGCAGTTCAACTGGTTTGTTGTTTGAACTTAAGGCTGGAGATGTGTGTATGGTGGTGTAGGGTTGTCAGCTCTAAAACTTGAATCACCCTACTGCAATGCAGCATGGTGTATGAGTAGATTGCAGCATTAGTTCTCATGGATGCTATGCCGCTGTGATCAGCATGTCAGTACAGCAGCATTCGTACCTGTCACAGCAATCGTGAAGCTACGGGTAATACTGAGATCCGGCAAGCCATGGTCGTTGCACGTGATCGTGATCGAGTAGGACTTCTTCTTCTCGTAGTCGAGGACTGTGTCCTTAGCCAATGCCAGGTCATAATTGGGTGACTGGCCGTTGATCTCAAACTTAGCATTGTCACCACCTGCTCCCAACACGCATGTTGGCCTCTGGACAAGTTGGACTTCATTGTCCGGATCGCTGACCTGCATAAAACAACGCATCAATCAAGAACCATGTTTCAAACCAAATCCAATGACAGTTTGGAAAGGGTCCAACACATGCCATATTGGATACTGATACGAACTACCCTGGGTAAAAGCGTGTTATTCTTGCACACGAAATTGACGTCTGGTGAGCTACATATGCCCGGAAAAGGAGGCAATGAGAACTACACATGCAACGGAGGAAAACAGGCGGTGTAGCTGATAACTTCAATTTTCACGCATTCAACGACCATCAGACAGCAGCATTTGGCATTCACAATGAGAACTACTCCTCAGTTGAAGTATGTATGCCAGGAAAGGAGACAGTGTGGTGGCATAATCAGATCACACCAGCTCAGTAGTGCTGCAGTCATCACGGTACTTACATCCAAATCGCTGACCAAGGAGCCACCAGGAGAATTCTCCGGAATGGATGGTGTGCCGAGCGTGATTGCCGTGGGCTGCTCGTTCAAGTTGTTCAGAGTGATGTTGACCACCAAGACTTTGTGCAGATGGGATGGAGAGCTGTCGCGTGCATACAGGGTCACGCTGTACCATGACTGCAGCTCCCAGTTCAGCTTGGCAGACTTGACCATGACCTGTGCGGTGCACGACTGTCGGTGGATGTGAGTGGCCGTCTGCACGTCCTTGCACGAGGTCGACGAGAGAGAGAAGATGCTGGATGTTGGATACATGCTGATGGTCAGCTTCTCATCGTCCTCGTCGATGGCCGTTACCATGCCGACGAGTGTGCCCACCTTGGAGTTTTCATCCACCTTAGTCTTGTCCATGGTGATGGAGATTGGTGGGTCCTTAGCATCCTGTACATCTACAACCAGGGACTGGGATGTGGACACTGAGCCGCGCTGCTTGTCAGTACAGATGACTACGATGCTGTGATAGTTTTGTGCCTCGTGGTTGAGCGTCTTGGCAACGAGTACCTGGTTTCCGGACAACTTGAAGAAGCCGTTGTCGGAATCTCTCAAGATCCACTGTGAGCATGGATTCTTGTCAGTGGGCACGTCGGGATCATACGCAGACAGATAGCCAACGCGAGTATTGATGGCCACGCTCTCCTTTACCTGCCACGGGCTGAGCTTGATGTCTTGCGGCGGGTCGTTGACATTGATGATGTTGACGGTGAATTGCTGGTTCTTGTACATGTTTGGCAGGCCATTGTCGGTGGCGCGCACAGTGATCTTGAAGCTGCTGTGAACGATTCCTCCGGGGACGTTCAGCTTTGGCACCCAGCGGCTGATGACCCTGTTGCCGCTCAGGCGGAACAGGTAGTATCCCGTATTGGTGGTGCCCGTCTGCATGGTGTACGTGTGCCGCTGACTGGACTGCGGGTCGCTGGTGGAGAGGTAGCCGACCGTTGTGCCCACTGCACTGTTCTCATTCAGCGAGTAGCTGGACATACGCAGGCTGGTCGGTGGATCGTTGACGCGACGGCAGTAAAGACGTGAAAGCAGGCTTGCGTCGGTCCACTGCTTGTTCGCTTGGCACTGGATACGACTTAGACTCTCAAAGCGGGTGCGAGAGTAGGAGGCCATGAACGTCCCGCCGCCAGAGTATGTGGCTGGCTTGTAGTAGCTGCTCGAGCATCGGGGGTAGCAGTAGTCGCGGTACAGTTTTCCGCACGATGGAATCGTGATCTTCTGGCAAGCACTGCCAAAGCTGTCGCGGTATGAACTGCTTGGGCAGTTGGGAATGCGTGGGTTGCCACAGCTGACGCGATAGCACTTGGTACGTGACGACAGGTAGTATCCGGTGTTACAAGAGCAGGTGTAGCTTCCAACCTGTGTGCAGTGTGCAGCAGAGCATAGCACGACACAGCAAAAATACCATGTAAGCCCGACACAGATACACAAGCGGCACTTGTGCACACACACACACACACACACACACACACACACACACACACACACACACACACACACACACACACACACACATACATACGCACACACATACGCATACACACACATACGCATACACACACATACACACACACACACACGCACACACACGCACAGTGACCATACGAATGAACCGTAATACATTGAGGAAACGAATGCATGCAATGGTAATTCCACACCAGGCAGTATGTATAACAAAACGGCTCTATTGGTAGTGTTCATTATACACCAGTGCATGATGTAAAGAGAAATGCAGACCTGCTAGCCACTACATGTACTAGTTTGGTGCTTGGTTTTGGGTGCGGCAAGCACCTACGTGCCTGCTTGCCGGGGAGACAGTCAAAAGCATGCACAGAGCTCTGAGCTGCTCAAAACTAGCGGTTGGCTGTCACTCTGGCTGCCACTACTCTAGGCCTAGCACCACCGACCACTAGGAACAGCGCCTCATACTGGAACCAAAACAGGCACCAATGCAGGGGGAGTCGGAAGGTATCTTAGAGGGGGGGGGGATCTTAGGGAGGTACGGTCAGCCTTCTGAGGTATACCCGAGGTGGAGTGGGGGGGGGGGGGGGGGGGGGGGGGGGGTAGGAGTTCTCTGCAGAAATATAATTATGAAAATGTAGAGCCCAAATCGGGACATTTCATTGATTTGCGGGGGTAACTGGGGCAAATAGTGGTACGGTCAATAGCGTAGTGACCGTAGCGTGTACGACGGCGCTGCAGTGAATGTCTTACATTGTTGTGGCAGTTATGGTCGCATGGTCTCCTGGTGCATTCGTTGACATCATAGCACCGTGATCCGGACTTGTAGTAGCCAGTGTAACATGAGCAGTAGCCACTGCCCGTGCACCGCTGCTGGCAGCCACCGTTATAGGAGCCGCAGTACCTCCAGGTGTACCTGGACGGGCATCCCCAGCCGCCGCAGCACGGCCACCTGTACACGTAGCGTCGGCGGTACTGCGTGCCTCGTGAGCATGCGGCGTTGCACCTACTCCACCTGGTCCAGTCTGCACATTCACAACACAGAGCATGGGGAAAGCGACCACTTCTATTACATGCCGCACGGAATGTTGTTACAAGCTCATGATGACCGACTACTCTTGCCCAAGACGGCAAGAGCACCCACTCCGCTGGGAAGGGGGGGGGGGGGGGGGCGGGGGGGGTTGGGGGCACCTTGAATGTGTGAACCTTTTAAAAGTATCAATATAAAGTATATGTAGAGTTCGCATGCACGTCCGAGTTGCAAATGGCTATACAATTGTGTTGAGAAACACAGCTAGCTTATACAACGTGCACCCGCCTTATTCCGTCAAGGCAGGGTCTCAAGCAGAGAGTTACGTTTGTCATCATTATGTCCGTAGTAGAGGATGACCCTTTCGTCATCTAGTTCGTCAATCAAGGCTCTCACGTCGTCCGCGCAGCTACCGACTATTTTTTTCAGCGGTCAAGGATGGTCTCATCGGCGAAACCTTCTCACACGTAATATACTAGCACAGCTCAAAATTCAAAGCACACCGAAAGTTGAAACCACTCGCGAGGGATGTGCCAACGAGCAAACACATGCCTGGGGGATTCATTTTCTCCTGAAGCCTAGTGAAGGAGCGTTTCAACAGTGCGGCCCTGCAAAGCCTAACTAACTTACTACCGGTACCTCAGTAACGCTGTCACTCGTCGAGGCTTCGACTCGTTTACCACTGTTTCGGGCACTGGACTACATAATCATTGGGAGGAGAGAGTAGTCGGTGTTTCGGCAGTAACGCTGGCGCTGCCCTCTCGTCGTTGGCTATGCTTCTACAAGTAGCCCGTCCTGATCTGGAGTGGCGTCCGAGACTAGATCTACCTACTAGTACTAGTACTACATTAGTACCTACTAGTAACACCATGAACACAAGTAGTCTATTATTTTCACTGGCTAACAGGCAGGGAGTCGGCCAACGCCGGTCACCAGGTCACAGACTCAGTGATGATGTTCGACGGAGTTTCCAAGATACTGCACTGCAGCCCTGACCTGACTGAAGCAGCAGTCAACAACAACAGACACAGTACAGTGTCAGTGGGTTTTTACCGTTTCTACCTACATCATGTGCTACAGACAGTAGTACGTGTACTAGTAGTTCTACAATGGATTTGCGGAGTTTGAGCCACGTTTGCTGCAGAGCACCGAACAGGAGCCGAGAGCTGAGTCAACGCCGATCCTCCTGCGCTAGCTGCCGGACCTCCGTCGTCAGATTAGATCACGCTTCTGAGTTCAGTTACCACCGGTTCCCTGGATCATTCGGTGTTGTTCGTGATGATCGGCGAGTCTGCGGCTACATGTACTATGAATCGTATGATGTAGGCAGGACTGACCTGCGCTGTACCAAGCCACAAGGCAGACTGTCTGTTTGTTGATCACCGACCGGCAGTGTCGATGTGCAATGTCCGAGCATGATTGTGCAAAACCTCTACCGGTACTCAGCGGTAGATCTATGTAGACGGCCAATCTGCGTATGCGCTTGTTGGCCATCATGGTTGACAGGAGTCAAGATCGCCTCGCATGATGATTGTATCGAAGTAAGTAATTAGTTTGAGACAACTGATATTGGTAATAGTGATACTGATAGTGTAAAGTCTAAAGATCACCTTTTGATTTCGTTACTCCTCCCCTGCGCCCCGGGCCCCTAGGCCCTTCATGCCTGGCATGGTATAGCCTTGCACTGCACCAGTCCATGCACTGTTCCCGTTTCAAGATCCCTCTGCTCTCAACGCACCCCATTCTCCCCAGCCCTCCTCTTACTTACTGTCTTGGTCTTAGTGTAGTCTTGATTTCTTCGCCGTGGTTGGTTGTCACTAAAAATTAATATCTTTGCAGTTTGTAGTATGATTGTACATGACGTACTTCCAAGATTGCCTGATGAGCCCTGGCTGGAGGGGTGGAGGGAAGAAACGTACCGTTGCGTCGCGACTCGCGAGCCAAGTCGTCCAGTCTGTGTCATCGCCAATGGCAATGCGCCAGGCGCTAACTGATTGTGTTAGCCAGCCATGTGGATATGACCAGCCATGCATCGACGGACTAAGCGCCAGGCGTAAACAGATGATAGTGGTGAGAGGATCTAGCCTTTCTAGGAAGGATCGCTCCTTGTTAGAATTTTGTACAGCTTAGAGCGAGCTGTGTGGGGAGGCGTGTATTTACCGCCATTCGGACTACATACTGGTAGTAAGTTAGTTGAACAAAATACTCATGAGCTCACGGGGAGGCATGCATAGCCGAGCGGTACGACTTAACTTTGAATACCAGCAGAGAACCAGCGTAGATCTACCGACTTGAACTAATACTTGCTACAGACATGATTACTGCGTTCATGATGAGACCTTGCACTGCTGTAGTGTAGCTGTCCCGACACAGACCATTTGCTAGCTGCGTGTGTAGACCTGCGTGTGCGAGACTAATGCCTGCAGTGCATGGTAGTCTTCCGATTAGTTTTCTACAGTTCGATTTGCACGACGTCGATGAGACAGGTGAACCAAACTGGACCACTGCTTCTGAACCGGTATGCTGCTATCCATAAAGACATTGGTCCAGGAAAGAAACCGTGTACCTGACCCGAGTCTGTGAGCGGTGCTTACAACTTTCTGGCGTTCACACAGCGTGACCGACATGCCCAAACCCAAGGCCAACGCTTCTCCCGTGTGATCTTGAAATTGGCCGACTTCTTCTGTGTAGGGGGGTACTGGATCGGCAGATCTACTAGTCAAATCGAAAAGGACAGGAGAAAGCATGCTAATACTTTAGTTCGTTCTCGCCATACGAGCGGCAAGACCATCAGGACTCGGGAAAGCGCTGACAGAGCTGGATCGCCGAAGATGGAGATGGGCAGTGGGGGAGGGGGTTGTCCTTTACCTTTCAACTTGGGACTAGGAGGGGTCTACATAGTTCTCAGAATGCCGGAACGGCAAACCTGCACATGCAAGAGAAGCAATCCCCATTCGACTTACTGTTGGTGCCGCAATTCACTGGTCTTCTCCGACGTCGTCTTCCCCAGCCATCGCTGCCGGGCACCAGGACCAAGATGGCCACCAGCAGAATAATAGCTACGACTAGGGTCCTCATCTTGAGGAGAGAATGCTGTTACGAGTATCCAGCAGCAAGTGCGCCAGAGGAAACTGAACAGCGTTGTACTCTTGAGAGGAATGCAGCCAGTCTTTGCCACTGCAACTGTTGCTCTCCTCTCTCCTTGGAGTGACCGGCCTTGCTCAACGTTCTGACCGTTTGGCACAGGAAGAAAAAAAGATGGAGGTGAGCGGCAGTGACGGTGGCGGAGCAGCTAGAGTCCGTATAGAGCCAGCACGGTTTGCAAGAGGATTGTACCGGTGAACACCTCTCAGCCGGACAGTTCTCTGCGGCGACATCACGATCTACGGGCCAGCACCGAGGCCACGCCATTACGAAGCGAAAAATTCCTTGCCCATAGGTTCAGTCTTGCGTGCACTGCGCGTGCAGCACCAGGATTCTGACCACAGACCGCAGCCATCCGAAGTCGACAGGTCAGCGGTTATGAGCGTCCATATTCTGCTGACATGGCACGTGTGCGTGCGCGCAGCTGGCAAGCGCAAGACATCGCGCTTACCATGCAGAACACACTGGAAAATCACGACACAGTTGTTCACTCGGAGTCGGAGTTCCCATTCGGTGACTCGTCTGATACCCTTTCCCCCCTCCTCCTCTTCGGAGGGGGAAAGGGTAGATCATCTACACCTGCCCCTGGGTAGGCGGGTTGCGTTTGGCTGATGCAAGAGCAGCAAGACTGCCTAGACTGGGCTATACTACTAGTATACTATCGTACTACAATGTAGCTGTGTGTGGTCCATGACTTGTTGCATGCACTTCTGCCACGCGTGAAGCTGAAAATTGGACTAGATTCACAGGATCGTCGCGTGGCTTCTGCCAGTACTGGCTAGACTGGCCTGCTGGGCGCATCGGACAGGTGCATGAACACAATCTATTAGTATTACTTGCCGGACTTGGAGGAATCACAGTGCCTGGTGCGTCAATATGTTCAGTGGGACACACATACATGTACTCTGTGTTCCTGTGTCACTGTGTGTGTACGCCTGTGTGTGTGTGTGTGTACGCCTGTGTGTGTGTTCCTGTGTCACTGTGTGTGTACGCCTGTGTGTGTGTTCCTGTGTCACTGTGTGTGTACGCCTGTGTGTACGCATGTGTGTGTACGCATGTGTGTTTGTGTGTGTGTGCATGTGTGTGGTGTGTGTGTATGGTATGGTGTACAAATGTGTATGTGAGTTTTTGAACTCCATCCACATGTAGTCTAGAACATCGTTACTTTCCAAAGCCATGTGCAACTCATGGTACTTGGCTTTGCTTGTGTGTGTGTGGTGGTGGTGGTGGGGGCAGGCAGGCGGTTCAGGCATGCGCAGCATATGCGGCAACCAGGGCCTATCACGGAGTATGACATGCCTGCATCTGATCTACGGTGCAGAAATACTGATATGAGCACCTGCATTGTGTCACAGTGGCGTTGCCATAATTTATTATGTGATGAGCATGCTGTACTCATGCGCGGCAAGGCAGCAGTAATAGTGGAGCCTGGACAGAAGGGATCTAAGTTTGAGCAGTGCCCGCTGTCCCTGGCACGATTCCAGCCCGCTGCAATTTCCATATACGTACCTGTCAGTGGGTGATGCAGTTTCATGCCCAAACATGGACATGGTGAGAGAAAGAAACCCCGGGGACAACTACTGCTGTAATAACTATGTTGAATAGCCAGAAATGTCACGTTCACCTGCGGAAGGGGGGCAGTGCCATTGGTGCTGCCACCGCGCATGCTCCATCACACTGTATGTACCAGTACCGGCACCGGCAGACCCCAACATGCATACACCTTGTGTGCGTGAACAATATGATCAGCGACAACAGGCCGGCGGGAGTACATAAACGGGTTTACGTACTCTTGGCGACAATCAACACAGAGAACGACAAGCCGGTGCTGGGGGAAATAGAAAATTTCTCTGAAAAATGGTGATATTGTATAGACTAGATTACTTGCTACACAAAAAGCTGAACAGCCAAAAAGAATAACTTATTTACAATCTGTATTCTGAAAAATGATACGCATCTGGCGCTAGTATAGAGCCATCTAACTTTACTGCAAAAGTATGCGCCTAATGTTGACTTGATCTGAGTGTTCATAGCGGAATGTCACGGAATTTCCATTCCAAAATGAGAGAGACTCACATGACAATATAGCATGCAGAATGCAGTCCAGAACGGAGGAGCTGAGGTAGTACTGCTTTCCTACGCTCCCTCTCACTCCACACAGCGGCACCTAAACAATTTCAACGTGAGGAACGGCAATATGGATTGACCTCATTAGCGGTCATGACTCTGTGCAAATAGACCGCGGTCTAGTAGCACAGACAGAAGTTCAGTTCGGGACAGTTGACAATAGCACTGTGGACGATAGCAGTGAGCAGTTGTACCTCACATTACGGCAAGACGTACGGTGCTCGTGTCCGCGGTCCTAATTGTCCATGTCTTCGCCCATCTCCCTGATCGCGTCGGGCGACTCGTACAGTGCATTCTCACACTCGTGAATTCCGGACACGGCTTGAATTTGCCCACCGGTCGCTTCGTACACTGGGTTTGTTACGCCTGTTGCAGTTCCTCGATTGGTCTCAGCAAACTTGCTGCGGAAATCTCCGAGGCTTGTCTGGACACAGGAAACATGAAGAAAAGCAACAGGGAGGCAAGAGTGTCTGTATCTGCACTCTTCAAGGTGGATTATGTCACACTGCTATTCGGATATTAGTTTGTCCATAATGGGATTAAAGAATGAAATATCAAGTCTGGAGCTACCCTATACTATAGACCTAGCAGTAGGGGTTCTCACCTGAGGGTTGAATCTGCCGTACAGACCATAGCATGGATAGAAATAGCTGTGACCTTGTGATACGTGTATGTGCATGTGTGTGTGTGTGTGTGTGTGTGTGTGTGTGTGTGTGTGTGTGTGTGTGTGTGTGTGTGTGTGTGCTTGTGTGTGTGTGTGTGTGTGTGTGTGCTTAGGTGCTCGTGTGTGTGCGTGTGTGTGTATGTGTCGGTGTATGTGTTTGCGTGTCTGTGTTTGCATGCGTGCAAGTGTCTGTGCATATATGTGTGTGTGTGTGTGTGTGTGTGTGTGTGTGTGTGTGTGTGTGTGTGTGTGTGTGTGTGTGTGTGTGTGTGTGTGTGTGTGTGTGCATGCGTACATGGTGTGTAGTAAAAACAAGCGTGGAAAGTATTATTTTCATAGGCTTACATAATGTCCCCTCATCAATCGTGCGTTATTATGACCTCTGATTCGTATTCTGTCCACAATCCGGCTATTTTGCTTACCTGGCTCGCGGAGGCACTCGCTCCGTCATAATTGCTATGTAGTAGACGCTCATCATAGCGGCCGGCGATCTTCTTCTTGGTAGAGAAGAATCGAATGACAACAATAACGATGGCGAAGGCGACCAAGCACACAGCTACTATGATGACAATTCCCGGCGTTGTCTTGTAGAACGCCTCGCCACTGGCTGGTGTGTACTGTTTGTTGGCATTCGGGGAGTTGGGAATATTGATCACCACGTTGCAGTTGGACTCGCATGGCGGTTTGGTAGCGTCCGCAGGGAGCGGTGCAATCTCAATATAATACTGAGGTAAAACGTGTTCTGTATGCAAACAAAAACAAACAAAAAACAACAACAACGGCGATGACAACGATAACACCACGATGCATATGAGTGCTGACCAGCAATGGTACGGTAGAACCTGTATTCCAGTCTGCACGTGAATTTCCAAGTGAGATTCAGACGCCAAAACTCTGCCCGGTCCAGTCCAGATACGGATGCCAAGACCGGACCCAGCTAGGATTCAGACGCCAGCATGATCCTACCGGATCCAGTTGCCTTATGACGTTATGTAGTACTTGTACTTGTACAGTCATGTACATGTGCACAACATATCCTGTCAACGCACATCACAGTGCTGTTTCAAAGTAGCTTTTCTAAAGGCCAGAAACACTCTGCAAGCGCTTGTCTCCAGGCCAAGACGTTCACAACCCGATCAAGACGCGTGCTGTAAGTATCAGTGCACCCTAAGCTATGGCTTCACTTCGATTTACCTTGAAGGCTGCTATGGTATTCGCTCTGGCCGCACTTGAATCCTGCCTTGCCCAACACAGCCGAGGAGTTGACACAGTCCGTGTAAGCCATACATTGCAGGTACTTGGCCGGCTGCAGCTTGAAGCAAGTGTCGGCGCGGCGCAAGGCCTTGAAGCCGGCCGAGGAGTCGAGGACGACTACGGTGTGCATGGCCTTGCCGTCCTTCAGGAAGAGCGACTGCTGGCCCTGGACCAGGTACTGGCGGCCGAGCGGTGAGGTGGCGCGCTTCTTGCGACCGGTGACCGTGATGCCGGAGCCGGCCGACTGGGCCTGGGCGGTGTGGTACTTGCAGAAGTCCTGCTCCTGGTGCAGCTCAGGCTCGTTCAGCACGTCCTCGATATACTGGGTGGCACGGTGGTTGTACGTAGCATCCAGAACGCCAGTTGACGGCACGCAGGGCGACTCCAGGATGATGTGCTCCACTTCAAAGCTGCCAACACAACTAGATAATGCAGGAAGAAGACAAAACAGAACATAAGACTCAGTCAAACCCCACAGTGTATACAATGCCGAGCACACCGAGCTTGAGACAAACCGAAGGTAGAGCTTTGAAGAATGGAAGCACCTTCCGTGTAGTCCGAGTTAAGCATTGGGTATTATTTTCACACACGGTCACATGCGCAGTGTGCTAGGGCCTGTACCGTCAACTTCTCTTATAACGACATTCGGCGGGGCATCAAAAAAGTGTCCTTATTCGCGAAGTGTCATTATACCCGAAGTCTCATTATATTGTATTACAGTTGGAAGGGACTTTGCTCTGGGCATGGAAATTCTGTCGTTATTCGCGAACTGTCGTTATATCCGCAGTCGTTATTAGCCAAGTTGACTGTAGTAGAGGTGGGGAGGGGTGGGATGCACGCATTCTAAGATACACTCTGTCCGTGTCGGTACTTACATCGGAGTGCTGCCTTCACCATTGCTTGCCGGCGTGGACGCACAGAAAGCAGCCGTTGTCTTCTGCTCGCACATGCTGGGGAAGCTGGAGCACGCGGCACTCTGGATCTCGCAGTAGTAGCCCATGTAGCCGGTTGGACACTGGCAGAGGATGTCATCCTTTGTGTCGACGCACTTTCCGCCGTTCTGGAAACGCATACACAGATATTGGATAGGAAAGACGGGTGACCCCAAATCCACTATTATGCGGGCTCCAACCAATGCGTACTAAGCCAGTGCGTACTGGGCCAACGTCTATTCCGGTGTCTTCCCATTGCACCGTGTCCAGGATGTGACCCGCCACCGACACCAATGCATCATCGTTCTAACTGTTGTACTGTTATATCACTGAGACAACAGAACAAGGGGTAAGTAATTAGTTGAAGCATACCAGAACACACGCTTAGCCCACCTTTACATCAGAAGTTCAGAACAACCATCACGAAAACTAGTGTAGTGTTCTGCTAGTTGAAATCCTCACTCCGTTCCGTGTTCCCAAAATTCCGAAATCCACCCATCTTCAAATGCTGAAGCAGCAAAATGAGCTTTCAGACAGGCATACGCCAGAACCCATTCGCCTAACACCACAGACAGACCGTGATAGATATCACAAAGTGGAGTAGGGCTATCACAAAGTGGAGTAGGTAGCGGTTGATAACTAATAGGGACACCGTGTATTTCACTCTCTTACCTGGCAGATGCCTGTCTGTATGGCGCAGGTCTTCAGGTGTGTCTCGCAGTTTTCGCCAGTGTAGGCCGCCGAGCACTGGCAGGTGAAGTCGTAGATGCCGTCGACACACGTAGCACCGTTCATGCACGGCATCGGGTCACATTCGTTGATGTTGACGCACTTTCCGCCCATGACCGTCTCGCCGGGAGCACACACTGTGTACACATGCACACACATACACACACACACACATATCCCAATCCTTTAAAAAGGTGATTGTGTTTATGATAAGCACAGACTCGTGTTGGTGATTTTGCAACCAGTGTGCCTGGTTTGTAGTTCATGCGGACGTGCCAACGTAAGAAGAAAACCTACATGGATGTTACTACTACTATACAGTGGACTTAAGATGGTCCCCGTGCTACCCCTCCTCCATGACTGACCGCTATATACTAGTATTCAGAATATATGCACAAATCAATTACAACTCTCTCTCTCTCTCTCTCTCTCCTGAAAATAGTGCCGATGCAAGCTCCTCTCTCCACACGCACGCACGCATGTACGCATACACACACACAGAAAGTCGGAGAGAGACAGAGAGGTGTAAACACGGTGTCAGTAGCCACGCTCAGCCTTACTTGTGCAGCCGGATGAAGCGGAAATTCCATTTCCAATGTAATGCTGAGGGCACTGGCAGGTATAGCCGGATGAGACTGACATGTCCAGAGTGCAGTTGGCAATGGCAGAGCAGAACTTCTGGCCAAGATGGCATGCGTCTGTGGAAGGACCAGAAAAGCATGGCAATATAGAGAACACATAGAAATCATACTCCACATACTATACTACAGTATACATACCGTGAGAATTCTACCAATACTTACTCTACATACATGTATACTGGAGTGGAGTACATATGCATTTAAAAACTTGTCTACAACAGTGATTAAAATGGGAACGGTTAGTTTTTTTTGCTATGAATAATCAGAATACAGGTAGCTACCAGACTCCACACAATCAACGCAGCGGAGCTTTAAAACTCCATAGCATATATTCGTAATGAGCATCCATGCATGCCGTGTGACACGGGTACGCACCTCTCGTTTTGATGGTGAGGTACTCGCCAATCTCGTGCATGCCCCACTGGTCAACGACGTCGATGCGGAGCCTGTAGCTCGGATTTCCCCGGGTGAAGTCGAAGCGACTCTGGGCAGTGTCGCCGGCCTTCTTGGACAGACGCAGCCACGCGGCTTGCCACGCGTCGCCCTGCGTTGCGCCGTACGGTGCCAGTTCAAACAGGTCGGACATCGGCCCGCTCAGAGTGAAGTTGTACCACTTGTACACATCTTGATCTGCGGGGAAAATCTTGCCGATGAGGTAGCCTGCATAGAACATTGCAGGACAGAAGATTTTACAACACGGCAGAGTCAGCTAAGGACGGAGCGGTGGTCAATCAACACGGCAGAGTCGGCTAAGGACGGAGCTGGTCAATCAACACGGCAGAGGCGGCTATTATACAGGACGGAGCGGCAGTCATTGACGCAATGATTCACAACGGCTGCAATGCACATCGAGAGAGAGGGCTAATGCACCATGATTAGGATCCCGTTGTCAATGACATCAGCATACTAATTACTGAACATGCCGGGCCATCCGACGTAGGGAGAGTTGGGAAGTGACTTTGAGAAAGAGCATTGCACACAGTATGGCCGACAGTATGACCGGGCGGACGATGACTTACCAGTCTTCACCATGCTATCGGTCAGAATGCTGCAGTCGGCCGAGGAGCCCCATTTCCCTGGCTGCAGCTGCGCCGGTGGCAGTGTGGGCAGCTGCTGAGTCGCTGGCGCCGTGGTGCTGTTCTGTGACGACGATGCCTGGCGGCGAGTGCGAGACGGCGACTCCAGGTCAAACAGAGCGCCACCGGCACACTCCAGGTGCACCTGGGTGGGCTTGTCGGGATTGTCTGCACACATACACACACACACACACACACACACACACACACACACACACACACACACACACACACACACACACACATACACACACACGCACACACAACATCCGATTGAGACACGCACAAGAACATCATGATGGCTACAACAGTGCACAGCATTGCGCGGGGAACAATATTAAAGCCCAGCACGTCGTTCATTAAACTTCATTGTGATCGGGGTCGTCCAGGAACTCCAAGCTCTGCTGACGAGATCTAACAAGATCGAAGCAGCTAGCTGTATGGAGATTCGAGTACCAGACATAATACTTTGCTGCAATGGTACCCAACGCAGCTTCAGAAATTCGTATTTGTTCTACCACTGAGTATGACGAGTAGGGTGGCTATTTCAATGGACAGTGTAAGTAGTAAATCTGGAGACACACTGTGTGTGTGTGGTGTGAAACACGCGTACACAATACTTACCGGTGATGTTGACCATGACGGTAATCTTGGCAGTGAGTGGCGGACTGCCCTGGTCCTGAACGGTGACCTGCAGCGTGTACTGCTTTCCGCCTTCGTGATCCAGCGGCTTCAGCAGGTAGAGCTCGTTGTTGCGGACCTCGAAAGTGCCAGCGACGTTGAGACCGCTCACGGAGTAGGTCACGAGCTGCGAGGACGACACGACACGGCAAACGGGGCTAGAGTGATCGGCTGCCGTCTACACTGTACAGTGAATGTGCTTGCATGTACAATGTAGAGCAACTTAAGCTTATCCAGCACTTTGATCCAACATTGATACCAATCGCATCATATACGTAGTACAAGTGCCCGGTGCATGGAGCTGAAGCGACTAGCAGAAAGTCAGATGCTTACAGTTCCTACTTTGTATTATCTGAGAATGTTTTCATGGTCTATGCTAAGCACAGCTATGAGAAAAAAAGGGGAAAGAAACCTATTACAGCAATGAGAGCAAACTCACTGCGTGCTTCGTGCTGTCCGGGTCGGAAACGACGAAGTTCAGTACGGGCACGTTGTACACATGCTCAGGTACAAACACCTGGAAGAGCTTTGGGTTGACCATCACATACTGCATGTTGTCCGGTGCGGTCGCATCCACTGTCAGGTTGTTAGGCGCTTCGTTCTTATCTGCAAAGGCACGGGTGAACAAACGGAGAATTCTGGAGGTTAGAATCCGGCAAATAGCAATGAAAGGAAAGGCACCTACGGAGGAAATAATGCAACCCCAGAACAACTGAGAAACGCTTTGACAGTAACCAAGCCAGGGTCACTGATTCAGAGTCAATACATTTCGGAATACTATAGAGCGCTGTGTGGCAATGCAAGGCGACATAATGTTTCAACCGCCAGTCACACCTGCCCGATCTTATACACTACTTACTGGTGACGGTGATTGTAAAGGTGTTGCTGATGATGTTCAATGGCTGGTTGAGGTCACGGCAGGCAACACGCAGGTCATAGAACGTGTACTGCTCGTAGTTGAGCGGGACCTTCTGCACGAGTGCCAGCTTGCTGGTGATTTCAAAGCGGCTGGTGTAGATCTGGCCAGGTGTCTGGTCAATGATCTGCATCAACCAAACCAAATGAGGAACAGAACAGTGAGAACACCATTCATTCCGGATCTCCGAAACAGAGATAGAATGACAAAGTGCATTTCAGCGCATCAGCTAGACTGAGATGTGTGGATGCTGGGCAGACCAGCACTGAGCCTGGCAAAACGGGAAACCAGTGGAACACAAACATCACTGGTAGTGCTGCCGGCGTGCAAGTCGCCATTTAGTCATTCCAGTGCTCCAGCTCATGCTAGCCGGATATGCCTCGAGTCAATGTTGTGTGCTTGCGTTGGTCCACTGTAGACCTATTTAAAGACATGGCAAGCATGCACACTGTGTACAGTCCGACCCTGGTCAACACTGAACAGGCCGGCCACTCACCACGCAAGTGTCGTCGATGGGCAGTTCGAGATGCGGCTGGATGGGACTGCACGACCTCTGCGGGTAGTCAGGATCCTCCACAACCAGCTGGCCAATCTGATAGCCAGCCGGCTGGTTCTCTGCCACGGTGGTTCCAAGCAAGCATACGGCAGTGGGGTGCTCGTTGTAATCTAGATTGTTTGGCGAGGAGAATGTGCAGGACAGGAGATGGTGTCACGCCCAATAACTTGAAGATACAAGACTGTATGGACAAACTAAATAAACGATAGCATCGATAGATACAACCGATCCCGTGTCACCTTCAGTCACCCGATAGATACAACATCCCGTGTCACCTTCAGTCACCCGATAGATACAACATCCCTTGTCACCTTCAGTCCCCCCCCCCCCTAATTAAATATTAACTGAGGTCTAACTCCTCATCCATCCATCCGAATGTGTAAATACTGTACTTCAGGTCTAGTGCCCTCCTTCATTTCCTCCAATTCCTTGATCATCACTGACATCAGGGCATTAGAGTGTACTGTCAGAAGTAGCATTAGTATACTCACCGTTGATGACGATGTCAAACACTCACGTGGCCGTGTGATTGTGTTCATCTGTGCTAGCAATGGTGATCTTAATGTCATCGGAATTGGCCTCAAAGTCGACTAGCAAACCGGACGCGGTCACGGTGACGTCGCTGCCGACCATTGTGAACGGAACGTCCGTCTCAAGGATCTGTGCACAGCATCAGCAAGTTTGCACAACGCTTTCACTGATTGGGTTCTATGACGATTGACTTCTGCTATTCACTTACCCCTCCCCCCCCCCCCCCCTCTCAACACACACACACACACACACACACATTATATTTTACCAAATATACATGTAAATCAAACTTTTACGAACTAAAACCGAACTAAGAAGGCCAGGGCTAGTCAACTTACAATCTGGGCTTTAAAAACCAATAAATGGGGAAATCGAGGCTCCAAGTATGGGAGGTGGACTAATAACCATACCCGGGGCCAACTTACAACTGCTAACGTATGGTATAGTAAAGTCGAATGTTTCACCGACCATACCCAAAATTAATTATTGCTAGTAGTTAGAAGCACGGCTGCCGCTTGCATGCAGCAAGGCAGTAGAAGGCGCTGGCCTGAAGTCAAGTCTCACCTTGTACGTATGCTTGGCACTAGCATCGACATCGTCGGTGAAAGCCTTGGCGATGACCGTACCTGCCGCGGCGTGCTCCGTCACCGAGGCGTTCGATGGCACGAGACGAATGCTGGCCGACACGTGAGGGTCGTTGTTATCTACGGAGCAACAGCAGTGAAAGGACATGGAAGAGAACGGAATGAAACAAGGCCGTTGAAAAGGAGCAGACCGGAAGGAGCCTCGGCACAGCATACCCAAGTAGCTAACACCTAGAGGAAGGCGAGAACAAACTGCATAGTTGTACAGGTGCAGCACAAGTCACAGTGCTACTTACCAAGAACGTTCACAACACACGTGTAGGTCTTGCTCAGCGGAGTGACCTTCTTGAACGTTGTATTGCCAGTCTGAATGGTGCCATCGTCTGTGACCTTGATGTCAACATTGTAGCTCTTCTTCACTTCAAAGTTCAACATCTGCACCACACAATTGAGGAAGAGAAAAAAATGTTTCAATAGCTTTAAATTTATAAACGTGCAGTGGTCCACTCAGATAACTTAAGACAAGCCATGCTAGACGAGATTATTACAACACGTACTAGCAAGTGCAGCAGCACGTGTATATCGGTAGAGGGAAATACGAGTCTGCAGTGGGTTGCTAGCAGCGGCAAGATGAACAAAGCACCGTGTTGCAGTGTCAAATGAATAGCGCTTCAAGTATGCAGCTGTCCTGCATTAACTGTAAATGCTCTAAATGTGTCCAGACAGGACTGCACTCACCCCGTTCTTCACGAGGGTGTTGGTGGACGGGTCCACCTTGAACGGCACGCTGTTGACGACCGTGTAGGTCAGGACTTGCTTATCACTGAACTCGTTGTCCGGATCAGACGCGTTCAGCATGGCGACCATGGTTCCGTCGGGTTTCTTCTCGCCAATAGAAAAGGCAGCGCATGGAGTGCCAGGCACCTCGTTGACATCTGTCAGCACACAGCAAACGTACACCATAGTGTTACAAGCCGTTAAAAGCATTCGGCATCTGCATCTGCTGCCGCAGGCCTCACAAAGGACCAGATGAACGACAAGGACACGCTCCGTCGGCAACGGCGGACCAGAGGGCATGTGCATGTGCGTGTGCCGGTGTCTGTACTGCCTGCGCTGGCCATGCGTGCGCAATCGGTCAATGAACACACATGCAATCGGTCAATGAACACACATGCAATCGGTCAATGAACACACATGCAATCGGTCAATGAACACACATGCAATCGGTCAATGAACACACATGCAATCGGTCAATGAACACACATGCAATCGGTCAATGAACACACATGCAATCGGTCCATGTACACACACGGAAACACCGCTCCACACGGTTCGCCGAAGCGTGGAAGTGGCCACCGCATGACACACATGATGGTCACGACTACACTATAGATAAACTGCAAGCAAGCTTCACTGCACTTAGCAGCTGGACTTACCCAGGAGGGTCACGATGATGGGCTTGTCAAACGTAATACTTGGCTGCCCATCGGTGGGGATATCGGAGCACTCAACTTCCACAGAGTATGCCAGGGTGGCTTCGAAGTCCAGCGGTTTCTTGGTGTACAGCATCTGGTTCTTGACGTAGAACAAGGAGGTGAGAAGTGGCTGTCCGGCCTGCGGCTGCGTGTCGATGACCGAGCAGTTGTGTGCCTGGCCTACGTCGGGATCAGTCACGGACAGCGAGCCCACCAGCGTACCGGCCGGCTGTGCTTCCTTCACTGAGCTGGGTGTGAGGGTGATATCCGTAGGCGGCTCGTTGACATCTGAAAGGCATATCGGCAAAGACATGATCACCTACGATGTAACAGTTAGTGCCGTATTCGCGGCAAGTTTTTGTTTGTTTTCGACAAGAGAGCTATCAGGGGAACACAGAAGATGCAACATGGCATGGCGGATTCTGCCTCGGGAATGGCAATGAAGATAAGCAGGTAATGCACATGTGCTACATGACGGATTGGAACGCTTGACAAAATTGGCACGTGAACCACTGTGACGACAAGGTACAATCGATAACTGATACCTTTGCATGCAGTGCACCGCAAACTTTATTTGTCTGCGCTTACCGGTCACTCGTACGGTGAATGGTCTCTTGATGCCCAGTCCATCAAGGTCAGTGCAGGTCACTTCCACTTGCAGGTTCTTATCGCTGCCCATGGTTTCATAGTCCAACATAGAGCCTGCAGCAGTGGACACCAGCTCAAGGCCATTGTCGCCAGCAGTGGAGAAGTACTAGAGAAAAGCAACACACGAAGAATCAAGGAATGGGCAGAATGAGATTGGTGCGGCATAGCACTTTCCAATACAGTGCTGATTCCATTGATACATACATCGGTACATGCACACAGTCACACAAACATGCACACGCACGCACACACACACACACACACACACACACACACACACACACATACACACACACACACACACACACACACACATACCCCCCCCCCCCACCACACACACACATACACACACCAGTCCTTTCACGAGTAGGAAGTCACACTACATTGGCACAAGCTTCAAAAATAGCAACGGCTTGTGCAGGTCCCTGCATGAGCTTTAAAACAAGTACAAGTCGATCATGATCAATCAACCTGCCACAGTGCCACGTGTGCACATATTACCTGCATATCAATGCCACCAGTAACTTTGCAGGACGGATCCTGGTTCACATCCTGGTCTGTGACAATCAGGTTTCCAATGAAAGCGATGTCAGAGCTGTTCTCGGGGAGAGTGTGGTTGCCATCCAAGATCAAGTCCGTTGGTGGCTCGGGAACGTCTGTTATCGCAAGCACGACCGCAAGCGCGTACACACATACGGACACCCACACGCATACACACACATACAATGGTCCCAGGCCATTATGATATAGTTTAAAGTCTCGCCACTAGTACTGGTCTGTACAGTGACCGGGCACTGCAGGTACTAGGCGTCACCACGACCATCAGCCGTGCATGCACGTACACCATGTAACGTGACAATGCACTGAACACAATGGAGACTATCCACTGTAGCCAGTCACCGGCTAGAAAAGAAAACAAGATGATACGCTCGGCAGGATGAGCAACGCCTTGCCAAACCCAGCGCACAGTCAGTGCAGTGCTGTGACTGACCTTGGACCCAGACAACAAAGGTCTCAATCGCCTCGAGGCCTCCTTGGTCCGTACTCGAGACGTCGATGACGTAGCTGTCGTTTTTCTCATAGTCGAGCTTTCCGGTTGTCATCAGCCGACCCTTGTTGACAGTGAACGGCGCAGCTGTGGAGAAGCCCGGTGCAAACTTGTACGTGAAACTATCGCCGACATCCGGGTCAATTGTACTGAACATGCCGACAACCGTGCCCACTGGAGCATCCTCCTTGACGCGGTTATTGCTCAGAGTGATGTTGAGAGGTGCTTCGTTCTCGTCTGTTCAGTACAACAACACAAAACGGGAAGATAGAGAGAGAGAGTGAAATCCAGAGCGAGGCTTCATACGCAGATCGATACAAGGACATTGCAGATAGGTACGGTACATGGGTGTCGACGGTGCTGGGCCAGCTGGAGCTCCACCAATATTCTGATATGCTTTTTGAAACTTACAGGGGTTCTTTTAGCATGTTAAAGAAATTCCCGGTGGAGTTCCCATGGACCCCATCCACTACACTTGTGACCCATTGGGTGAAGCCGGACCTATCAAAAGAAGCTTCCAACACCCATGAGGTAATAAGCTCGGGCTTTTAGTACGATGCAAAGCAACAGCACTGCAGCGCTGCCGCACGTGTTTAATGCTCTAATGTTACACAACACGTGCATGTAGGATAGAAGAGGTGGGCCACGCCGGCTCATTGCTTACCCTGGACGTTGACAACAAAGCTGCGAGTAATGGTCTTGGGCGGCAAGCCGTGGTCGTTGCACGTCACGGAGATGCGATACACGGGCTTGACCTCGTAGTCAAGCATGGTCGTCTGGGCCAGCTCCAACTCCATGTTTGGAGACTCACCAGTGATGCCGAAGTAGGCGTCATCACCACCTGGAACCAGCGTGCAGGTTGGTCGCTGGACAACGCGTTGCGAGTTGTCTGGATCCGTAACCTATGGGAAATGGTAGAAGCAAAAACATAATTATTTTTGAAAAAAACATAATTATTTTCAAAAGTAAAATTCTTGAACAGTAAATCAGTCGTAGTAGTCAGTATGATTCTACATTACAGTCGACTCCTGGTACTTTCAATGAACACCATTGTGCCGGAGAATTCATTCCGCACAGCCCAAGTTCTTTATAACAGAAGTGAAGCCACAGTTTGCTAGTTGAAAAGTCAACTCAATGCTCAGTGACCAACAGGGCCACAACTACACGGCAGCGTAGACCACTCAAACTGGACTATATGTAATGGTGTGTAGTACTGTGTATCCCCCCCCCCCCCCACACACACACACACATACACCACGGTCAACGTGGCTTCATACACATCAACGTTCTTGGCAAACTACACTAGTTTTAAACGTGCTCTTGACATTACGTACCACTAGCGAGCTGACGAGAGCACCACCTGGAGCCGTCTCTGGAATGGTGAGGTTGAGAATGGAGATATCTGTTGGCGCTTCGTTGACGTCATTGATGGTGATGTTGACGTACAGCGACTTGTGAAGTGATGGATGGGAGGCATCGCGCGCAAAGAACACCACCTGGAACCAGCCGCCAGTCTCGAAGTCAAGCGCACCCGCTGAGCCAGCTGCAGCGCCCAAGATCTTCGGCTGCACGATCAGGTTTGCCGAGCACTTTGTGCGCGCCTTCACTTGATCGTGAGCCGGTACGTTGGCACAGGTCGTGCTCGACACGCCGAAACGGGTCAGAGAGCTGCCGCCGGCCGTGATGGGGACCTGGCCGCCGACGATGGCGATGATGAGCTTCTCCTGGTCCTGGTCAAGGCCGGTCAGCATTCCGACCACCTGGCCCGCCTTGGCGTCCTCATCAACCTGGGCATTGTTTATGGTTAGGGTGATGGGCGGCTCCTGCGCATCCTGCACGTCAATCACAAACGTAGCCGTTGTCGTGGCTGCTGGTCGGCCAAAGTCCGTGCAGCTGATCTGCAGAGGATGGTTATTCTGTGCTTCGAAGTTCAGAGACTTGGCCACCAGAAGCTTGTTGCCGCTCACCTTGAAGAAGCCGGAGTTGAATCCCGTCACCGCCCACGTGCAGGGGTTGGTGGAGCTCGGAAGGTCCGGATCGTACGCGCTGAACACGCCGACGGTGGAGTCGACCTTCACATTCTCCTTCACCGCCATGTTGGACAGGTGCAGTCGCTCTGGTGGCTCGTTGGCGTCCAGGATTCTGATGGTGAACGACTGGTCTCGGTACATGGCCGGACTGCCGCGGTCGGTGACGCGGACGGTAATGGTGAAGCTGTTGCCATCGCCGGTGATGCCCTGGTGCTGGTTGAACTTGGGCACGAACGTCACCACTAGCCTGTTGCCGACAACGCTGAAGAAGATGGCGGCGGACGACGGTCGCACGGTGAAGACATGGGTGTCATACTTGTTAGGGTCGTATGTAGTCAGGTAGCCGACGACCGTACCCACCGGGCTGTGTTCATTGACCACCGGGCTGTGTTCATTGATAGTTGTACTGGAGATGCGCAGCCACTCCGGTGGATCATTGTCACGACGACAGTAGAAGCGCGAAATAGTAGAGGCGACCGTCCAGCGAGAGTTGCCTTGGCAACGGATGTTGTAGCTCTTACCGATCACGCTGATGGAGTTCCAGTTTTTCATGAACGTGCCGCTTGCCGAGTAAGTCGCAATGCTGTAGTACGTCGGGCAGCGCAGGTTGCAGCTGTTCGGGTAGACCGTGGAGCAGTGCGACTGATATGGCAAAGGCTTGCACGGCGTCAGTGACTGGCTGTCCTTGAACGAGTACGAGGGACAGCTGGTCGGCACCTTGGGGCGGCCACAGTTCACTGGGCAGCATCTCGTGGTGGAGCAGACATAGTAACCATAGTTGCAAGAACAGTAGTAACTGCCAACCTAGTCACGCGCAACACACACATCAAAGTCATGCAACACACAAACGGCGTGAACTGAAGAACTTTCTCTTAGAAAAAAAAAAGAGAGAGAGAGAGAGAGAGAGAGAGAGAGAGAGAGAGAGAGAGAGAGAGAGAGAGAGAGAGAGGGAGAGAGGGAGAGAGAGGGAGAGAGAGAGGGAGAGAGAGAGAGAGAGAGAGAGAGAGAGAGGCCGCCAAGTAAAT